>NC_054540.1:780098-915098 GCF_017654505.1 Polyodon spathula
AGCATGACAACATCGAGAGAGAGAGAGAGAGAGAGGAGAGGGTGCGAAGGGGAGAGAGAGAGCGAGAGACAGAAGAGAGAGAGAGAGATAACGACGAGAGCTCAGCAGAGATAGCGAGACGAAGAGAGAGAGGTGCGAGTAGTCGAGAGGAGAGAGAGTGTGAGAGAGAAAGAGAGACAGAGAGAGAGACAGAGAGACGAAGATCCTCAGGAGAGATAGAGAGTCGACGAAGGGAGAAAGGGAAGAGAGAAGATGCAGAGAGAGAAGCAGACAGATCGATACGAGAGACGAGGAGACCGGTGGAATCAGGAGAGAGAGGTCGAAGAGGAGAGAGTCACAGAGGGGAGAAGTCGACGCAGAGAGAAGACGAGTGAGAGAAGAGAGTAGAACGTCAGTGACGTACGGGAGAGAGAGAATGAGCAGGGACTGACTCTAGAGAGAGGAGAGTATAGACTCGTTGCAAATAGCATCTCTGCCCTCTCCGCATGCTAGCTCAGTTGAGCCCCGAGCTCTCATGCACGTCGTAGCTAGCTAGATCTGCTCAGTAAGAGAGGAGAGGAGAGTAGAGGAGAGAGAGAGAGAGGGAGAGAGAGTGCGAGAGCGAGAGCCATGTGCCCTCAGTCTCCGCTCTGCGTCTTCTCTCCTGCTCCTCTCTCTGTTCTCTCCCTCTCAGGGGTCCTACTCCCTCTCCATCGTCGGCACGCCTCTAAGCTCTAGATCCGTCTCGAGCCATCTTCTCTCTAACTGCTCTCCCCTCTTGACGATTCATGCCACTCTGCTAGAGCTCGAGTGTGTAAGCGTACTCTCTCGTCTCTCCTCATGCTGCTCTCGTCCTCAGAGACCCGTACTAGCCTCATCGTCGGTATTTCCCTCGCTCTACTATCCCGTTCTTTCACCCTGAGACGACCCCCCTCTCGTCCATAGAAACGAGGGGGAAAGCTCTCTCTCTCTCTATGTGTGTGTCAGTATTTCAACTGTAACAACATCTGCTTTCTGGTTTAATGTTTAACAGTGTAATTGAAACACGCCATTTGACCCGGCTGCTGTAAAGAGAATATCACATCACAGCTCGGAATATGTGGACTGCAAACACAGGAATAACCGCAATGATTTATGATATCCAGGTTATTGCATTTCGCTATGACGTGAGGGAGAAGTCAAATTAAAACACCGGATTAGAGGAGAAAACTGCAGTCCGTTGCCACGGAGATCATTTTTTTGAACAACCTTCAGTCTCTGATGAACACACATTTGATACAAAAAACGGCGATAAAATATCAAAAAGCAGGTCTCGTTTCTGTATTATTATTATTATTATTATTATTATATTATTATTATTATTACTGTTTAATCCCCTCTTTGCATTATTGAAAATACAATGTATTCAGAGCATGTTATTAAAATTAGTAGTAGTGTATTGCTTCAGTGAAGAAGAAAAAAAAAAAAAACATACAAATTAATAAAATACATTGCCCTCTTCGGCTCCTTGTCTGTAACCGCGTCAGCACGGACTATCTTCTCCGGTTTTCTTCACGGTGTAATCTGTGTGTCTTTGCGCGGAAATGGCTCTGCGCGTCTCTGCTCAGATGCAGCGCACAGCCTCCCCTCCTGCTCGGCTCCTGTCCCCAGCTCTCACTGCGCGATTCCTGCAAGCGGAGAGCCGCAGCCTCGGGTCTGCTCAGCGCCGGGGCAAGATGGAAACCAAAGCAGAGAGATCCAACCAGAAGGCTGCTTTCAGTTGAAGATCCAGCATACTGCTTGAACGACATGGTGGCTACTGGCTGCTAAGAACGCCAATAATTAAAATTAAGGTATTAATTTTATTATGGCATTTGTGTTTGGTCGTGTAAGACTGTTCCACACACAAACACACAAACAGACAAGGGGGGTTTGTGTGTGTGTGTGTCGTATAAGTATAATATATATATATATATATATAGTAGAGGTAGTTATATATCATAGAGACTTATGGTGAACACCTATAGTTACTGAAGCTGCAGTGTCCCACATTCATGTTTAATTTCACTGGAAACTACAACCTTGTTTCCCCCCAGTTTGTTTATATTGTCTGTGGGACCCGTGCTGTGTTGAAACCTGCTTGTAAATGTGCAATATACTGCTGTACATGCTGCAGTAAAGGGTTACATACGACACAGCCACGCTCTGCTACAGCCGAGGAAGCAAGCAGGTATTGGAAATGTTGGAAACATGGTTTTGGAAATACAATTATTTGTATTATCTGTATTTTCCAAATTATTTGTATTTCCTAATCACTGAGCTACTCAAACCCACTCCCTTCCACACTGCAGCCCTGCACTCTCACCACTGAGCTACTCAAACCCATTGCCCACCACACTGCAGCCCAGCACTGTAACCACTGAGCTACTCAATCACACTGCCTTCCACACTGCAGCCCTGCACTCTAACCACTGATGCTACTCAAACACACTTCCTTCCACACTGCAGCCCTGCACTCTAACCACTGAGCTACTCAAACACACTGCCTTCCACACTGCAGCCCAGCACTCTAACCACTGAGCTACTCAAACACACTGCCTTCCACACTGCAGACCAGCACGCTAACCACTGAGCATCTCAAACCCACTGCCTTCCACACTGCAGCCCTGCACTCTAACCACTGAGCTACTCAAACACACTGTCTTCCACACTGCAGTCCTGCACTCTAACCACTGAGCTACTCAAACCAACTGCCTTTCACACTGCAGCCCTGCACTCTAACCACTGAGCTACTCAAACCCACTGCCTTCCACCCTGCAGCCCTGCACTAACCACTGAGCTTCTCAAACCACTGCCTTCCACACTGCAGCCCTGCACTCTAACCACTGAGCTACTCAAACACACTGCCTTCCACACTGCAGTCCTGCACTCTTAATCACTGAGCTACTCAAACACACTGCCTTCCACACTGCAGTCCTGCACTCTAACCACTGAGCCACTCCTTGCAGTAGCTCCAAACCCTGACCTCAGCACTCCCTTTAAATGCTGCAGTATCCCCAGGGGTCTGCCTCCTCGGGGGCTAACGAAAGTACAGGGAAGTTTGTTAGATAGCCGATAGAAGCTGGAGGAATGAGATCTCTGGGGACTGGCCTCAGCAGATATGAATGATGTCCGGAGCACAGCAGCATTTTATTACAAAGAAACTCGACTTGTGTTCTACATTAACAATGAATGAATGAATGAAGCTTGAACATCCCCTTTTCATGAAGCTCTATATAACTGCAGATCTCTTTTCATGAAGCGCTATATAACTGCAGATCTCTTTTCATGAAGCTCTATATAACTGCAGATCTCTTTTCATGAAGCGCTATATAACTGCAGATCTCTTCATGAAGCTCTATATAACTGCAGATCTCTTTTCATGAAGCTCTATATAACTGCAGATCTCTTTTCATGAAGCTCTATATAACTGCAGATCTCTTTTCATGAAGCTCTATATAACTGCAGATCTCTTTTCATGAAACACTATATAACTGCAGATCTCTTTTCATGAAGCACTATATAACTGCAGATCTCTTTTCATGAAGCGCTATATAACTGCAGATCTCTTCATGAAGCGCTATATAACTGCAGATCTCTTTTCATGAAGCGCTATATAACTGCAGATCTCTTTTCATGAAGCTCTATATAACTGCAGATCTCTTTTCATGAAGCTCTATATAACTGCAGATCTCTTTTCATGAAGCACTATATAACTGCAGATCTCGTTTCATGAAGCTCTGTATAACTGCAGATCTCTTTTCATGAACCTCTATATAACTGCAGATCTCTTTTCATGAAACACTATATAACTGCAGATCTCTTTTCATGAAGCGCTATATAACTGCAGATCTCTTTTCATGAAGCTCTATATAACTGCAGATCTCTTTTCATGAAACACTATATAACTGCAGATCTCTTTTCATGAAGCGCTATATAACTGCAGATCTCTTTTCATGAAGCGCTATATAACTGCAGATCTCTTCATGAAGCTCTATATAACTGCAGATCTCTTTCATGAAACACTATATAACTGCAGATCTCTTTTCATGAAACACTATATAACTGCAGATCTCTTTTCATGAAACGCTATATAACTGCAGATCTCTTTTCATGAAGCTCTATATAACTGCAGATTTCTTTTCATGAAGCGCTATATAACTGCAGATCTCTTTTCATGAAACACTATATAACTGCAGATCTCTTTTCATGAAGCGCTATATAACTGCAGAGCTCTTTTCATGAAGCGCTATATAACTGCAGATCTCTTCATGAAGCTCTATATAACTGCAGATCTCTTTTCATGAAGCTCTATATAACTGCAGATCTCTTTTCATGAAGCGCTATATAACTGCAGATCTCTTTTCATGAAGCTCTATATAACTGCAGATCTCTTTTCATGAAACACTATATAACTGCAGATCTCTTTTCATGAAGCGCTATATAACTGCAGATCTCTTTTCATGAAGCTCTATATAACTGCAGATCTCTTTTCATGAAGCTCTATATAACTGCAGATCTCGTTTCATGAAGCTCTATATAACTGCAGATCTCTTTTCATGAAGCGTTATATAACTGCAGATCTCTTTTCATGAAGCTCTATATAACTGCAGATCTCTTTTCATGAAACACTATATAACTGCAGATCTCTTTTCATGAAACACTATATAACTGCAGAGCTCTTTTCATGAAGCGCTATATAACTGCAGATCTCTTTTCATGAAGCACTATATAACTGCAGATCTCTTTTCATGAAACACTATATAACTGCAGATCTCTTTTCATGAAACACTATATAACTGCAGATCTCTTTTCATGAAGCACTATATAACTGCAGATCTCTTTTCATGAAGCTCTATATAACTGCAGATCTCTTTTCATGAAGCGCTATATAACTGCAGATCTCTTTTCATGAAACACTATATAACTGCAGATCTCTTTTCATGAAGCGCTATATAACTGCAGATCTCTTTTCATGAAGCGCTATATAACTGCAGATCTCTTTTCATGAAGCACTATATAACTGCAGATCTCTTTTCATGAAGCGCTATATAACTGCAGATCTCTTTTCATGAAGCGCTATATAACTGCAGATCTCTTTTCATGAAGCTCTATATAACTGCAGATCTCTTTTCATGAAGCGCTATATAACTGCAGATCTCTTTTCATGAAGCGCTATATAACTGCAGATCTCTTTTCATGAAGCGCTATATAACTGCAGATCTCTTTTCATGAAGCACTATATAACTGCAGATCTCTTTTCATGAAGCTCTATATAACTGCAGATCTCTTTTCATGAAGCTCTATATAACTGCAGATCTCTTTTCATGAAGCTCTATATAACTGCAGATCTCTTTTCATGAAGCTCTATATAACTGCAGATCTCTTTTCATGAAACACTATATAACTGCAGATCTCTTTTCATGAAGCGCTATATAACTGCAGATCTCTTTTCATGAAGCTCTATATAACTGCAGATCTCTTTTCATGAAGCACTATATAACTGCAGATCTCTTTTCATGAAGCGCTATATAACTGCAGATCTCTTTTCATGAAGCGCTATATAACTGCAGATCTCTTTTCATGAAGCTCTATATAACTGCAGATCTCTTTTCATGAAGCTCTATATAACTGCAGATCTCTTTTCATGAAACACTATATAACTGCAGATCTCTTTTCATGAAACGCTATATAACTGCAGATCTCTTTTCATGAAACACTATATAACTGCAGATCTCTTTTCATGAAGCGCTATATAACTGCAGATCTCTTTTCATGAAACACTATATAACTGCAGATCTCTTCATGAAGCTCTATATAACTGCAGATCTCTTTTCATGAAACACTATATAACTGCAGATCTCTTTTCATGAAGCGCTATATAACTGCAGAGCTCTTTTCATGAAGCTCTATATAACTGCAGATCTCTTTTCATGAAGCTCTATATAACTGCAGATCTCTTTTCAAGAAGCGTTATATAACTGCAGATCTCTTTTCATGAAGCGTTATATAACTGCAGAGCTCTTTTCATGAAGCGCTATATAACTGCAGATCTCTTTTCATGAAACACTATATAACTGCAGATCTCTTTTCATGAAGCTCTATATAACTGCAGATCTCTTTTCATGAAGCGCTATATAACTGCAGATCTCTTTTCATGAAGCTCTATATAACTGCAGATCTCTTTTCATGAAGCTCTATATAACTGCAGATCTCTTTTCATGAAGCTCTATATAACTGCAGATCTCTTTTCATGAAGCACTATATAACTGCAGATCTCTTTTCATGAAGCACTATATATCTGCAGATCTCTTTTCATGAAGCTCTATATAACTGCAGATCTCTTTTCATGAAGCTCTATATAACTGCAGATCTCTTTTCATGAAGCACTATATAACTGCAGATCTCTTTTCATGAAGCTCTATATATCTGCAGATCTCTTTTCATGAAGCTCTATATAACTGCAGATCTCTTTTCATGAAGCTCTATATAACTGCAGATCTCTTTTCATGAAGCACTATATAACTGCAGATCTCTTTTCATGAAGCTCTATATATCTGCAGATCTCTTTTCATGAAGCTCTATATATCTGCAGATCTCTTTTCATGAAGCTCTATATATCTGCAGATCTCTTTTCATGAAGCTCTATATAACTGCAGATCTCTTTTCATGAAGCTCTATATAACTGCAGATCTCTTTTCATGAAGCGCTATATAACTGCAGATCTCTTTTCATGAAACACTATATAACTGCAGATCTCTTTTCATGAAACACTATATAACTGCAGATCTCTTTTCATGAAACACTATATAACTGCAGATCTCTTTTCATGAAGCGCTATATAACTGCAGATCTCTTTTCATGAAGCTCTATATAACTGCAGATCTCTTTTCATGAAGCTCTATATAACTGCAGATCTCTTTTCATGAAGCTCTATATAACTGCAGATCTCTTTTCATGAAGCGCTATATAACTGCAGATCTCTTTTCATGAAGCGCTATATAACTGCAGATCTCTTCATGAAGCGCTATATAACTGCAGATCTCTTTTCATGAAGCTCTATATAACTGCAGATCTCTTTTCATGAAGCGCTATATAACTGCAGATCTCTTTTCATGAAGCGCTATATAACTGCAGATCTCTTTTCATGAAGCGCTATATAACTGCAGATCTCTTTTCATGAAGCGCTATATAACTGCAGATCTCTTTTCATGAAACACTATATAACTGCAGATCTCTTTTCATGAAACACTATATAACTGCAGATCTCTTTTCATGAAGCGCTATATAACTGCAGATCTCTTTTCATGAAGCGCTATATAACTGCAGATCTCTTTTCATGAAGCACTATATAACTGCAGATCTCTTTTCATGAAGCGCTATATAACTGCAGATCTCTTTTCATGAAGCGCTATATAACTGCAGATCTCTTTTCATGAAACACTATATAACTGCAGATCTCTTTTTATGAAGCTCTATATAACTGCAGATCTCTTTTCATGAAGCGCTATATAACTGCAGATCTCTTTTCATGAAGCGCTATATAACTGCAGATCTCTTTTCATGAAGCGCTATATAACTGCAGATCTCTTTTCATGAAACACTATATAACTGCAGATCTCTTTTCATGAAGCGCTATATAACTGCAGAGCTCTTTTCATGAAGCGCTATATAACTGCAGATCTCTTTTCATGAAGCTCTATATAACTGCAGATCTCTTTTCATGAAGCGCTATATAACTGCAGATCTCTTTTCATGAAGCGCTATATAACTGCAGATCTCTTTTCATGAAACACTATATAACTGCAGATCTCTTTTCATGAAACACTATATAACTGCAGATCTCTTTTCATGAAGCGCTATAGACCAAAATCCCTGCAAAACAAATTCAGAGAGCTAGGAAGGAAATTAAAAGAGAAAACCAAAACTGTGGTATTTTCTGGTATACTACCCGCACCTTGCAAAGGACCATATGGAAAGCTGGAAATAATTAATCAAAACGAATGGTTGAAGACGTGGTGCACACGGGAAGGTTTCACCTATCTTGATCATTGGACCACTTTCTACAACGAGGACTATCTGTATAGACGGGACGGACTGCACTTAAATAACAAGGGAACCTAGTCTACTTGGAGAAAAGATCCTCGAGCAGGTTCGGAAGCATTTAAACTAGAAAGGAAGGGGGGAGAAATCAACAAAAAAACAGAAGGGAGACCGCATCAAAACAAGAACAACAACTCAGGTAAGACAACCATTAAATGTATTTATCTAAATGCTAGAAGTATCAGAAACAAAATTCTAGAACTTGAAGCTACTGCACTAACAGGTAACTATGATGTGATAGGTGTTACAGAAACGTGGTTAACTGAGAGTGATGGGGACGAATATAATATTTGTGGGTATACACTGTATAGGAAAGACAGGCAGGACAGACGAGGAGGAGGGGTAGCGCTATACATAAGAAACAGTCTTGAAGCCCAGGTGTTAAACCTGGACAAAGAAAATAAAACCGAATCAATATGGGTCAGAATAACAGACAAAAATTCAAAAGGCATAATAATAGGAGCATGCTATAGACCGCCAGATTCAGACGGTGAGCACAATAATCTGTTATACAATGACATTAGAAATGTGTGTAGCAAAGGAGAAGCCATACTAATGGGGGATTTCAACTTCCCCCAAATAAAATGGGAAAACCCGGTGGGTAGCGCGAAGGATGAAATAGAAATGGTGGAAATGACAAATGACTGCTTCCTAACACAATTTGTGAAGGCACCCACTAGAGGGGAGGCATGCCTTGATTTAGTCTTTTCAAATAACGAAGATAGAATAACTAAAACAGAGGTCAGAGAACCACTGGCAAACTCAGACCACAACATGGTCTCATTTGAAGTGTTTTTTAAATCCTCAAAAGTAAAGACTAAAGCTAAGGTTTACAATTTTAGAAAAGCAAACTATGAAGGCATGAAACAGAGACTAACAGAAGTAGATTGGAGTAAAATAGAGAAAACACCCACAGAAGAAGGATGGTTGTTCTTCAAAAACGTAGTACTAGAGGCGCAAAACAATTACATCCCTAAAGTAGACAAATCTAAATGTAAAACTAAATTGCCAAAATGGTTTAATACATCAATTAAAAAAAATATTCAGCGAAAAAAGGCACTTTACAGAGCATTAAAAAAGGACCAAAAAGAAAGTACGCAGAAAGAGTACACAGAACTGCAAATGCAAGTCAAAAAGGAAGTTAGAAAGGCCAAGAGAGAAATAGAAATGAACATTGCTAAGGGAGCTAAAACCAATTCCAAAATGTTTTTCCAATATTACAACAGCAAGAGAACATTCAAAGAGGAGATTAAATGTTTAAGAGATACAAATGGCAAAATCGTAGAGGAAGAAAAAAAAATAGCAAATATGTTAAATGATTACTTTTCACAAGTTTTTACAAAGGAAGATACTGACAACATGCCCCACATGTCATCCAGTTCCTATCCAGTTTTAAATAACTTTAGCATAACCGAGGCAGAAGTGTTAAAGGGACTAGGAGCTCTTAAAATAAACAAATCCCCTGGGCCGGATGAGATCCTCCCAGTAGTACTCAAAGAAATGAAAGAAGTAATTTACAAACCGCTAACCAAGATCATGCAGCAGTCTCTTGACACAGGGGTGGTACCGACAGACTGGAAAATTGCAAACGTAATACCGATCCACAAAAAGGGAAACAAAACTGAACCAGGTAACTACAGACCAGTAAGCCTGACTTCTATTATATGCAAACTTATGGAAACTATAATAAGATCCAAAATGGAAAATTACCTATATGGTAACAGGGTACTGGGAGACAGTCAGCATGGTTTTAGGAAAGGGAGATCGTGCCTAACTAACTTGCTTGATTTTTTTGAGGATGCAACATCGATAATGGATAATTGCAAAGCATATGACATGGTTTATTTAGATTTCCAGAAAGCTTTTGACAAAGTCCCGCACAAAAGATTAATTCTCAAACTGAACGCAGTTGGGATTCAAGGAAACACATGTACATGGATTAGGGAGTGGTTAACATGTAGAAAACAGAAAGTACTGATTAGAGGAAAAACCTCAGAATGGAGTGTGGTAACCAGCGGTGTACCACAGGGATCAGTATTAGGTCCTCTGCTATTCCTAATCTACATTAATGATTTAGATTCTGGTATAGTAAGCAAACTTGTTAAATTTGCAGATGACACAAAAGTAGGAGGAGTGGCAAACACTGTTGCAGCAGCAAAGGTCATTCAAAATGATCTAGACAAGATTCAGAACTGGGCAGACACATGGCAAATGACATTTAATAGAGAAAAGTGTAAGGTACTGCACGCAGGAAATAAAAATGTACATTATAAATATCATATGGGAGATATTGAAATTGGAGAAGGAATCTATGAAAAAGACCTAGGAGTTTTTGTTGACTCAGAAATGTCTTCATCTAGGCAATGTGGGGAAGCTATAAAAAAGGCTAACAAGATGCTCGGATACATTGTGAAAAGTGTTGAATTTAAATCAAGGGAAGTAATGTTAAAACTGTACAATGCATTAGTAAGACCTCATCTTGAATATTGTGTTCAGTTCTGGTCACCTCGCTATAAAAAAGATATTGCTGCTCTAGAAAGAGTGCAAAGAAGAGCGACCAGAATTATTCCGGGCTTAAAAGGCATGTCATATGCAGACAGGCTAAAATAATTGAATCTGTTCAGTCTTGAACAAAGAAGACTACGTGGCGACCTAATTCAAGCATTCAAAATTCTAAAAGGTATTGACAGTGTCGACCCAAGGGACTTTTTCAGCCTGAAAAAAGAAACAAGGACCAGGGGTCACAAATGGAGTTTAGAAAAAGGGGCATTCAGAACAGAAAATAGGAGACACTTTTTTACACAGAGAATTGTGAGGGTCTGGAATCAACTCCCCAGTAATTGTTGTTGAAGCTGACACCCTGGGATCCTTCAAGAAGCTGCTTGATGAGATTTTGGGATCAATAAGCTACTAACAACCAAACGAGCAAGATGGGTCGAATGGCCTCCTCTCGTTTGTAAACTTTCTTATGTTCTTATGTTCTTATATAACTGCAGAGCTCTTTTCATGAAGTGCTATATAACTGCAGATCTCTTCATGAAGCTCTATATAACTGCAGATCTCTTTTCATGAAGCTGCTATATAACTGCAGATCTCTTTTCATGAAGCGCTATATAACTGCAGATCTCTTTTCATGAAGCGCTATATAACTGCAGATCTCTTTTCATGAAACACTATATAACTGCAGATCTCTTTTCATGAAGCTCTATATAACTGCAGATCTCTTTTCATGAAGCGCTATATAACTGCAGAGCTCTTTTCATGAAGCGCTATATAACTGCAGATCTCTTTTCATGAAGCGCTATATAACTGCAGATCTCTTTTCATGAAGCTCTATATAACTGCAGATCTCTTCATGAAGCTCTATATAACTGCAGATCTCTTTTCATGAAGCGCTATATAACTGCAGATCTCTTTTCATGAAGCGCTATATAACTGCAGATCTCTTTTCATGAAACACTATATAACTGCAGATCTCTTTTCATGAAGCGCTATATAACTGCAGATCTCTTTTCATGAAGCGCTATATAACTGCAGATCTCTTTTCATGAAGCGCTATATAACTGCAGATCTCTTTTCATGAAGCTCTATATAACTGCAGATCTCTTTTCATGAAGCTCTATATAACTGCAGATCTCTTTTCATGAAGCTCTATATAACTGCAGATCTCTTTTCATGAAGCGCTATATAACTGCAGATCTCTTTTCATGAAGCGCTATATAACTGCAGAGCTCTTTTCATGAAGCGCTATATAACTGCAGATCTCTTTTCATGAAACACTATATAACTGCAGATCTCTTTTCATGAAGCGCTATATAACTGCAGAGCTCTTTTCATGAAGCGCTATATAACTGCAGATCTCTTCATGAAGCTCTATATAACTGCAGATCTCTTTTCATGAAGCTCTATATAACTGCAGATCTCTTTTCATGAAACACTATATAACTGCAGATCTCTTTTCATGAAGCTCTATATAACTGCAGATCTCTTTTCATGAAGCGCTATATAACTGCAGAGCTCTTTTTATGAAGCGCTATATAACTGCAGATCTCTTTTCATGAAGTGCTATATAACTGCAGATCTCTTTTCATGAAGCACTATGTGGTGCATTTAATTACCCGTATTCATTCCATGTTTCTTTGTAACAAATGGTGTTACTCACATGTATAAGGCATGTATTCACACCCTGGCGATTGTGAGAAGTGTTCATTCATGCATGAATTCATGCCTTATACATGTGAGCAACATCACGTGTTACAAAGGATCATGGAATGAATCCAGGCATATTTGGGTTTTAATACAGCAGAGTAACACACATGAATGGCATCTCTCACAGTAGGACTGAATCTCTCAGTAACTTTGACCACATCTTCAAAGCACACAGGAAGCAGAAACTGCAATGCTTATTGAGATTTCAGAGAACAGGCCCTGTTCACTGTAAAGGTCAACAGTTATTGTAATTTGTATTCATAGGGTGTAGAGAATGATGCTAATGAATCAATACTGGAGCAACAGAACCCAGAACCAACCGCTCCAATACTGGAGCAACAGAACCCAGAACCAACCACTCCAATACTGGAGCAACAGAACCCAGAACCAACCGCTCCAATACTGGAGCAACAGAACCCAGAACCAACCGCTCCAATACTGGAGCAACAGAACCCAGAACCAACCGCTCCAATACTGGAGCAACAGAACCCAGAACCAACCACTCAAATACGAGCAACAGAACCCAGAACCAACTGCTCAAATACTGGCGCAACAGAACCCAGAACGAACCGCTCAAATACGAGCAATAGAACCCAGAACCAACTGCTCAAATACGAGCAATAGAAACCAGAACCAACTGCTCAAATCCGAGCAACAGAACCCAGAACCAACCGCTCCAATACTGGAGCAACAGAACCCAGAACCAACCACGCCAATACTGGAGCAACAGAACCCAGAACCAACCGCTCCAATACTGGAGCAACGGAACCCAGAACCAACCGCTCCAATACTGGAGCAATAGAACCCAGAACCAACCGCTCCAATACTGGAGCAACAGAACCCAGAAACAACCACTCAAATACGAGCAACAGAACCCAGAACCAACTGCTCAAATACTGGCGCAACAGAACCCAGAACGAACCGCTCAAATACGAGCAATAGAACCCAGAACCAACTGCTCAAATACGAGCAATAGAAACCAGAACCAACTGCTCAAATCCGAGCAACAGAACCCAGAACCAACCACTCAAATACTGGCGCAACAGAACCCAGAACCAACCGCTCAAATACAAGCAACAGAACCCAGAACCGCTCAGAATTATAGAGTCATAAGAACATAAGAAAGTTTACAAACGAGAGGAGGTCATTCGGCCCATCTTGCTTGTTTGGTTGTTAATAGCTTGTTGATCCCAGAATCTCATCAAGCAGCTTCTTGAAGGATCCCAGGGTGTCAGCTTCAACAACATTACTGGGGAGTTGATTCCAGACCCTCACAATTCTCTGTGTAAAAAAGTGCCTCCTATTTTCTTTTCTGAATGCCCCTTTGTCTAAACTCCATTTGTGACCCCTGGTCACAGATAGAGGAAGCTAAATGTTTAAAAGCTGTTTACTGTAGATAGATAAAAACAACACGATTCTATAAAGTAAACTGCAGAGACAATCACAGATCGAGTGAGAGCCCAGGAGCTGAGACACGGTGGAAACGCAGAGCAGGCATTGCTTTGCACACAGCATGCACAGCACCACTCACAACCGCACAGCTTCTGTTACAATTACTCTGAGCACCCCATAAACTATTGCAATTATATTTTTCTCCAAATGTTTTTTTAATGATCATTCCCATAATATGTGTGACAAAGTCCTATTTGTCTTTTTGTTCGAGCTTTTCATTCTTTGTTTTTTATTATCATGACATACAAGTTGTAATTTGAAAGCAATCTGACCCTCAGTCGTTGCTGTCGCATTGTCTTGATGCTTCAGTTTGGGAGAGAGATGCAAAAACTACAACCCCCAGAAGACAATGCGGTATGATCGTTAAAGGGGGCGGGCTTGGTAGTTGTGAGTGGCCACGTGTGGGGAAGAAGCTGCGGCGCGAAAGTTCACCTCTGTCCTGCACGGAAAGTGAAGTTGGGCTCAGCACTTCAGGTAATAATGATGAGTGATAGAGGGGGTTTAATTAGTGCACTTAAACCCGGACTGCTTGATAGGAGGGAGGAGGTGGATCAGCGTATCATCACTACTGCGTACACTGTGTTCACCCTGAACGAGTACTATACCCGTACAGATTTAATAAGAATAAAACAGTTTTAAAGCGAAAACATGTTACTACAACTGAGTTGTTTTGTAGACAGGCTTTGTAAGGGAAAAAAAAAAAATTAAAACCTAACAAAACCAAACATGAAACGTATATTTATTTTACAGGAAAACAGATCTTGAGTTCCCGCTGTTGTGTGTCAGTGGAACCATGTCCCTTGTAGTTCTGTGTTTGTGTCCTATTGTGACCAAGCGGTTTGTAGTTCTGTGTTTGTGTCCTATTGTGACCAAGCGGTTTGTAGTTCTGTGTTTGTGTCCTATTGTGACCAAGCGGTTTGTAGTTCTGTGTTTGTGTCCTATTCTGACCAAGCGGTTTGTAGTTCTGTGTTTGTGTCCTATTGTGACCAAGCGGTTTGTAGTTCTGTGTTTGTGTCCTATTGTGACCAAGCGGTTTGTAGTTCTGTGTTTGTGTCCTATTGTGACCAAGCGGTTTGTAGTTCTGTGTTTGTGTCCTATTGTGACCAAGCGGTTTGTAGTTCTGTGTTTGTGTCCTATTCTGACCAAGCGGTTTGTAGTTCTGTGTTTGTGTCCTATTGTGACCAAGCGGTTTGTAGTTCTGTGTTTGTGTCCTATTGTGACCAAGCGGTTTGTAGTTCTGTGTTTGTGTCCTATTGTGACCAAGCGGTTTGTAGTTCTGTGTTTGTGTCCTATTGTGACCAAGCGGTTTGTAGTTCTGTGTTTGTGTCCTATTGTGACCAAGCGGTTTGTAGTTCTGTGTTTGTGTCCTATTGTGACCAAGCGGTTTGTAGTTCTGTGTTTGTGTCCTATTGTGACCAAGCGGTTTGTAGTTCTGTGTTTGTGTCCTATTGTGACCAAGCGGTTTGTAGTTCTGTGTTTGTGTCCTATTGTGACCAAGCGGTTTGTAGTTCTGTGTTTGTGTCCTATTGTGACCAAGCGGTTTGTAGTTCTGTGTTTGTGTCCTATTGTGACCAAGCGGTTTGTAGTTCTGTGTTTGTGTCCTATTGTGACCAAGCGGTTTGTAGTTCTGTGTTTGTGTCCTATTGTGACCAAGCGGTTTGTAGTTCTGTGTTTGTGTCCTATTGTGACCAAGCGGTTTGTAGTTCTGTGTTTGTGTCCTATTGTGACCAAGCGGTTTGTAGTTCTGTGTTTGTGTCCTATTGTGACCAAGCGGTTTGTAGTTCTGTGTTTGTGTCCTATTGTGACCAAGCGGTTTGTAGTTCTGTGTTTGTGTCCTATTGTGACCAAGCGGTTTGTATTGGTGTACAGTGTGTCCAGCCCAGCTGTATCCTTCACCATCAAAGCACAGCATCTGGGTGGAGATGAACCCATTGGCTTCCCTCACGCTCCGCCCCTTCATTCACATGCCTGCTGTGGGGTAAAGCCTTGGAAGTGTGGGACTGGCAGACACGCATTTAATGTATGAAGTGAAAGAGCTCTCCTGCATGCTGAGCACAGTGTTCCTGGCAGGACTCCTTCTCGTTTCTGAGAGCACGCTGAGCCCTAGATGCGTTGGGTATGAAGTGAAAGAGTTTGGTGTGAATAATCTGTTCCTGCATCACTGCTGCTACCCAGTCACTCTGCTTTGTCTCCAGTCCCAGTGTGCTTGGCATGGGGTCCTTCTTGGTGGTGATGTAATGCTTTGTGCCCCTGCAGTGGCTGTCCTCGGAGAATGCCTGCCCTGATCCAGCACCCTGGATACTCTGAGTCGGAGCTCCAGCGTGTTGAGGAGAAGCTGGTGTGCCGGGAATCCCAGGTGTCCATGCTGCTTTCGATATTCGGGGAGGTAAACACGCCCTCCTGTACCCCTTTGAAACCCTGTCAAGTCATGCCATTCTAGGAGAATGCAGGTTCAGTTACAGTGGATAAGTCACCAATATCACACTGCAGGCAGGACTTCTTCATGATCACATTTCTGTGTATTAGGATAGAGCCATGACCAAAAACAGTGTGATAGTTTTATCAGTAAAAACAATCACTGTCTTAACAGTAAAACATTTTCATTGAGTCACCCTTCAGTAGGGCTTGAGGGGCTCCTCTCCTTTCTGTCATTCCTGAGATCTAAGGGAGCATGCTGGCTTCTCCTTGCTGTGAATGATATTTACTTATTCATTTGTTTATTTATTAAACAGGTGCAAGCCCATATTCTTACCTTGTGTCATTAACTACCCCGGGCAACCAAACTAAACCCCTTTCAGTTTTGAGAATGTGAGAGTAGGATAGTGCATGTTGCTGTTTGTATTGGTTTGTATTTTGTGTTTCTCTGCAGTGCAGCTACCTCTCTGGTTTGTGGTGTGTGTTTCTCTGCAGTGCAGCTACCTCTCTGGTTTGTGGTGTGTGTTTCTCTGCAGTGCAGCTACCTCTCTGGTTTGTAGTGTGTGTTTCTCTGCAGTGCAGCTACCTCTCTGGTTTGTGGTGTGTGTTTCTCTGCAGTGCAGCTACCTCTCTGGTTTGTGGTGTGTGTTTCTCTGCAGTGAAGCTACCTCTCTGGTTTGTATTGTGTGTTTCTCTGCAGCCCCAGCAGTACAGCTACCCCTCTGTGTTCATCTATGGGCATGCAGCCACTGGGAAGAGCTTGGTCACGCAGACGCTGCTTCGCGAGCTGCAGGTAAATCTGTTTTTTAAATCATGCTTAATAAGCAGTTTGCAGCGGCACAGTCAGTGGTGTGTGCTCACCTCACCTCGCCAGGGTTCGGGTCCAGGCCTGTGTTTGGATTCCAAGTCCCATTGTGTTTCCTTGGAAGGGACTGGGATTGGAATTCATGTCCTAGAGACATATAAATTGTTGTGGTTGTTCAGTTGCTTTCATTTGGAGCCAATTTAATTGACTAGCAGTGACTTCAGTTGAAGTAATGTGTTGCCATGTAAAGCTCATTTGAACAGAATACTACTCATTGCAATTTTAATCAGCTATGTGTTGGAATTGATTGAAAGGGAATTGGAATTTGAAATGGAACTGGAATTCAGCCCAGCCCTGTGTTCTAATGGGTTCTATGTTCAGTCTGCTAGCTGCTCCAGTCTCTCTCTGTCAGCACCCTGTACCATGTGGAGACACCTTTTCAATTCATGCTTTTGGACAGAGTAGTAATTGAAAATGTGTTTCGTTAGTCTGAGAGGTTGAATGCGTTACTGACAAGGACACTATTCTTAATGCACAGTCCTGACTGTCGGGGTGTGTGTGGGGTGGGGGTGGGGGTGGGGGTCTTGGAAGTGGGTTTAGATTGTGGTCAGAGAAAACATCATTGAAACCCTCATTATCATTGATGGTTTTTAAAAGCTATTTGAGATGTTTTTTATTGCCTGCACGCTTGAATTGAAATGGACTGAATTGATGGTTTTTGTAAAGCACAGAGTGTGTGTGCTGCCTGAGCCACGGCTTCCCTGCATGTCGTCTTTCATGTTTGAGTGTGAGGGTGAAAGTGAGGACGGTGTTCAGTTTGAAATATTGCTGGTTTGATGTAAGATTTCTCTCTGTGATTGGATATGAATGTGCTACTGTATAAATCCTGAGAAACTCTAAAGAGATGCATCTGTTACAGGGCTGGCAATGAGATTCCTATTGCACAGCAGTGTCACTCATTCCAGGCTTTGCTACCAGCTCGATTAGCCAGTGTGTATAGGGAACAGGCTCGGGTGTGTCTTAAAATCCTAGTGAAAGCAGGCATGGGTGAAACTCCTGTGCAGTGGGAGTGTTATGTGCATCCTTGTGTTGTGTGTGTCTGAGCCCATCTCTCTCCCTCCCCAGCTCCCTCACGCGCTGTTGAACTGTGTGGAGTGTTTCACGTCTCGCCTGCTCTTTGAACACATCCTGAACCAGCTGTACGCTCACAGCCCCTCCCCGGACAACGAGTTCTCCTCTCACACTCGCTGCGATTCCTTCAATGACTTCATCCGGCTCTACAGACAGCTGGCTGACCTACACCAGCAGGACACCACCTACATTGTGAGTACAGCAGAATATTACCAGCGCTTTCTCTAACCACTGAGCTTCTCAAACCCACTACAACCCAGCGCTTTCTCTAACCACTGAGCTTCTCAAACCCACTGCAGCCCAGCGCTTTCTCTAACCACTGAGCTTCTCAAACCCACTGCAGCCCAGCGCTTTCTCTAACCACTGAGCTTCTCAAACCCACTGCAGCCCAGCGCTTTCTCTAACCACTGAGCTTCTCAAACCCACTGCAGCCCAGCGCTTTCTCTAACCACTGAGCTTCTCAAACCCACTGCCATCCAGCGTTTCGAAAGGAGATTGGTGACTCGAACCCAGTGTTGCACTGCAGCGCTTTCTCTAACCACTGAGCTTCTCAAACCCACTGCCATCCACACTGCAGTCTTGTGCTGTAACTCTGACTAACCCAAAGTTCTCGATGGCTTGAGTACCACAGTTGCTGTTCCCCTTAACCTTTGTGCATTTTAACTCCCTATTTTTACACACATCATGGTGACTGTCCATCCCTGCTGTTTGCTCTCTCCACTCTGATTTGCTTTCTCTATCCCTGCTGTTTGTTCTCTCCACTCTGATTTGCTCTCTCTATCCCTGCTGTTTGCTCTCTCCACTTGCTGGACCCTCCAGCTGAGGCTGAGGCTCTGAGAGACATGGATGCCAATCTGCTGTCTGGGTTCCTTCGACTGCAGGAGCTGGTAGGGGTGATAATACGCACATGCAGGCATAGTTTCAGAACAGTGTCATTCATGTGTGGCTGCAGAAGCCAGCCCCTCCAATCCACAGTTTGTTTGGGATGGTACTGAATTCATTCAGCCCCTTTCACTGGCTTCCATTTGGATTGCACTGACTGCATCCCCTCATGTAGCCTCCTGTGTGCCAACACCATGCCTGTCTATTCCAGTCACACCAGCTATGTAGATATACTGTGTGCATGCATGTGGAAGGATGTGGACGCCTTTATAATCATTTGACTTTGAGTTAATCCATGGTGTTGATTATATTTGACAACAGTGAGTAAAGTCAATCAAAGTTATTCTCACACCTGTCTTCTGTAAAGATCTACCTGCACTGGGACTAGTGTTAAGCACTTACAGGAGAGAGGTGTGAGATCTACCTGCACTGGGGCTAGTGTTAAACACTTAGAGGAGAGAGGTGTGAGATCTACCTGCACTGGGGCTAGTGTTAAACACTTACAGGAGAGAGGTGTGAGATCTACCTGCACTGGGGCTAGTGTTAAACACTTACAGGAGAGAGGTGTGAGATCTACCTGCACTGGGGCTAGTGTTAAACACTTACAGGAGAGAGGTGTGAGATCTACCTGCACTGGGGCTAGTGTTAAACACTTACAGGAGAGAGGTGTGAGATCTACCTGCACTGGGACTAGTGTTAAGCACTTACAGGAGAGAGGTGTGAGATCTACCTGCACTGGGGCTAGTGTTAAACACTTACAGGAGAGAGGTGTGAGATCTACCTGCACTGGGGCTAGTGTTAAACACTTACAGGAGAGAGGTGTGAGATCCACCTGCACTGGGGCTAGTGTTAAACACTTACAGGAGAGAGGTGTGAGATCTACTTGCGTTGGGGGTTATACTTTCAGGAACAGGAGTGAAGGATGTCCTCTTGAATCTCCTGAATATCTACAGCTGTAACTCTGTCACCCCGTGGTTATAACGGATACGATGCAAAGTCATCTCTATCACCACATGTTCTTTCAATCTTGTCCAGTTCACTCTGCCACGTTCACACCCTTGATAGAACTGGCTTTAGCTGGACCAGTGGCTTGTTATTGTGCTCCACACCCTCTGTAAATTAACTTTCATAACCTTTATTAAATAGTTTTACAGTTTTTCTTCTTTTTGTTAAATGTTGGCAGGTAGGAGGGAATGTGACGGTCATCTTCCTCAGTGAAATCGTCTGGGAGAAGTTCCGTCCGAACACCGGCTGCTTTGAGCCCCTGAAGATCTGCTTCCCGGACTACAGCAAAGGTGAGGCAGGATCAGCGGGAGCAGAGCGAGGGACCTCTGTGTTCCCAACCACAGATATAACACACAGAGCAATCCACACCAGTGATAAGACATCCTCACACAGGAAATCAGCACTGCACTGCACTGCACTCTGCACTGGAGCATGAATTGGGACAATGAAACCAAATCCCTCGTAAAGCATCAGAACTCAGTTTGCAGGATCACGGTCACCTGGCCTCTCTCTGGTGTTTCATTAACTGGCACAACTGAAAGCAGGACGTTGCCAGCGTGAAATAAATTGGCCTGTGCACATGGGATCTGAAGGGCAGGCTTGCCCACATTCACGTTCACATCTCTAACCCTGCACACCCCACGCTGGGAACAAGGCAGACCCGGTGACCCACCTTCACATCTCTAACCAGACCTGGGCCATTCCCATGTAAAGTGCACCTGTGCAGCTTTCAGAATCCACTCAGAATTCTTATTCTTCAGAATGTTGTTGAAGCTGACACCCTGGGATCCTTCAAGAAGCTGCTTGATGAGAGTCTGGGATCAATAAGCTACTAACAACCAAACGAGCAAGATGGGCCGAATGGCTTCCTCTCGTTTGTAAACTTTCTTATGTTCTTATGTTCTTATCTGACAGTTCAGCACTGATTTGCAGTGATAGTCATGCTTCATTGAACCCCCAGAAGTGCTTTATAAAGCTCTCTGTAATCTGGAAAACATCAGTGAAGGGTAACGGTACAGTACACAGTACGGCTCGCGGTGCACACGGATTCACAGTACTGATTCACAGTACGGATCACGGTGCACACGGATTCACAGTACTGATTCACAGTACGGATCACGGTGCACATGGATACTCCAGTCCTATTGCTTGGTTGTTACTGTATAGAGCCCCCCTTTTTGACACTCTTTCTCTCTCTTGGTTGTTACTGTACAGAGAACCCTGTCTGACCCCTCTCTTTTGGTCTTTGATTTCCTCTTGCAGCTGAGCTGCAGCAGATCCTGTCTCTCGATCATCACCCTGACTACTCTGCAGACCTGTACGCTTCCTACATCAACATCCTGCTGGGTGTCTTCTACTCCGTCTGCCGAGACCTCAAGGAGCTCAGACATCTGGTGAGACGCGCACTGCTCTCCGACACTACCTGCTCCTCCCTACTGTTCACCACAGCCAGTCCACTGCTCTGACACTGCCTGCTCCTCCCTACTGTTCACCACAGCCAGTCCACTGCTCTGACACTGCCTGCTCCTCCCTACTGTTCACCACAGCCAGTCCACTGCTCTGACACTGCCTGCTCCTCCCTACTGTTCACCACAGCCAGTCCACTGCTCTGACACTGCCTGCTCCTCCCTACTGTTCACCACAGCCAGTCCACTGCTCTGACACTGCCTGCTCCTCCCTACTGTTCACCACAGCCAGTCCACTGCTCTGACACTGCCTGCTCCTCCCTACTGTTCACCACAGCCAGTCCACTGCTCTGACACTGCCTGCTCCTCCCTGCTGTTCACCACAGCCAGTCCACTGCTCTCCACACTGCCTGCTCCTCCCTACTGTTCACCACAGCCAGTCCACTGCTCTGACACTGCCTGCTCCTCCCTACTGTTCACCACAGCCAGTCCACTGCTCTCCAACACTGCCTGCTCCTCCCTACTGTTCACCACAGCCAGTCCACTGCTCTGACACTGCCTGCTCCTCCCTACTGTTCACCACAGCCAGTCCACTGCTCTCCAACACTGCCTGCTCCTCCCTACTGTTCACCACAGCCAGTCCACTGCTCTGACACTGCCTGCTCCTCCCTACTGTTCACCACAGCCAGTCCACTGCTCTCCAACACTGCCTGCTCCTCCCTACTGTTCACCACAGCCAGTCCACTGCTCTCCAACACTGCCTGCTCCTCCCTGCTGTTCATCAGCCAGTCCACTGCTCTCCAACACTGCCTGCTCCTCCCTGCTGTTCACCACAGCCAGTCCACTGCTCTCCCTACACTGCCTGCTCCTCCCTGCTGTTCATCACAGCCAGTCCACTGCTCTCCAACACTGCCTGCTCCTCCCTACTGTTCACCACAGCCAGTCCACTGCTCTGACACTTCCTGCTCCTCCCTACTGTTCACCACAGCCAGTCCACTGCTCTGACACTGCCTGCTCCTCCCTACTGTTCACCACAGCCAGTCCACTGCTCTGACACTGCCTGCTCCTCCCTACTGTTCACCACAGCCAGTCCACTGCTCTGACACTGCCTGCTCCTCCCTACTGTTCACCACAGCCAGTCCACTGCTCTCCAACACTGCCTGCTCCTCCCTACTGTTCACCAGTCAGTCCACTGCTCTCCAACACTGCCTGCTCCTCCCTGCTGTTCATCAGTCAGTCCACTGCTCTGACTCTTCCTGCTCCTCCCTACTGTTCACCACAGCCAGTCCACTGCTCTGACACTGCCTGCTCCTCCCTACTGTTCACCACAGCCAGTCCACTGCTCTGACACTGCCTGCTCCTCCCTACTGTTCACCACAGCCAGTCCACTGCTCTGACACTTCCTGCTCCTCCCTACTGTTCACCACAGTCGGTCTGCATGCCACTTTTCGATCGGTATACTGTCAGCGCAGCTTTACAGGACTCTGGGGAAGGAAAAATATCCTGAATAAGCAGCTGACCTGATTAAATGAGAGGCAGTCGAGACGACCTTAGCCATGCTTTTTTTGTTTCTTTTTCACCTCCCAGCCCCCCTGCATGGAGTGTGGGGGTGCTCTGCTGTTTTGGTTGTAGTGTGTTGTACGGTGTGGGGGTGCTCTGCTGTTTTGGTTGTAGTGTGTTGTACGGTGTGGGGGTGCTCTGTGTTGGCTACTTTCTAACCCAGTGTCCTTCTCGTACTTTATATTCCATTCAAGTACTTCAGACTGGGAGGTAAAGATCTAATGCCCTTTTTTCTTTTCTTTTTTTTGGTACAGGCTGCACTCAATTTTACCAAATTCTGTGAGCCGCTGGTAAAAGGAGAAGGTAAGCTGCTATCGGAGTAGTGGCTACAGCTGAGGGCAGGGGGTTCAGCTGAGGGCCTGAGGGCAGGGGGTTCAGCTGAGGGCCTGAGGGCAGGGGGTTCAGCTGAGGGCCTGAGGGCAGGGGGTTCAGCTGAGGGCCTGAGGGCAGGGGGTTCAGCTGGGGGGGGTTCAGCTGAGGGCAGGGGGGTTCAGCTGAGGGGCTGAGGGCAGGGGGTTCAGCTGAGGGCAGGGGGGTTCAGCTGAGGGGCTGAGGGCAGGGGGTTCAGCTGAGGGCAGGGGGGTTCAGCTGAGGGGCTGAGGGCAGGGGGTTCAGCTGAGGGCAGGGGGGTTCAGCTGAGGGGCTGAGGGCAGGGGGTTCAGCTGAGGGGCTGAGGGCAGGGGGTTCAGCTGAGGGCAGGGGGGTTCAGCTGAGGGCAGGGGGTTCAGCTGAGGGCAGGGGGGTTCAGCTGAGGGGCTGAGGGCAGGGGGTTCAGCTGAGGGCAGGGGGGTTCAGCTGAGGGGCTGAGGGCAGGGGGTTCAGCTGAGGGCAGGGGGGTTCAGCTGAGGGGCTGAGGGCAGGGGGGTTCAGCTGAGGGGCTGAAGGCAGGACGTTGAGTTACAGTGAGGGAGGTACTGTAGTGTGGCTAGCTGTTAGAGCTGTGTTTTAGAGAAATCCTATTTTCTGTTCAAGGAGGGGAGGTGCTCTGCAGGCAGAGGTTACTAGAGTAAGAATGTAAGAATGTTATTGTGATCGTGATGCACCCGTGTGTACCGGAGATGACAAGAAGCCAGAGATATCGGACTAGAATTCCTCTAAATGAACTTGCAGCAACCTGCCTGCTGGCCACTGGCCATCTTCTACCATATAGTTGATGTGTCAGCTTTTGTCCATTGGACTGATATCAATGCAATGTGGACTGCTGGCATGCTGTATCGGTGCAGAATTGTCCTGGAGGTGTTGGGCAAGGCACTAGTGAGACCCCTCATTATAATGAGAGTTTGCATTGATGTATAATAATTAACATATGAGTAAAAGCTATGCAAAGAACAAATATTTGTTCAATTGAAGGCTGTTTGAATTTGGTTGAAATTGCACTGGATCAATATGACCCTGAAACATAACAGCCAAACCTACATTGTGAACAGAACAGGAGGGTTGAAACAAAGTGACAGCGTGCAGTTTTGGAGGATTCCAGCGCTGTCTGTCAGGTCTCGCTCTGGATTCCAGCACTGTCTGTAAGGTCTCTGTCTCTGGTGTGTTTCAGCGAAGGAGTGCGACACGCACAAGCTGTGGAGGAACATTGAGCCTCACCTGAAGAAGGCCATGCAGACAGTCTACCTGCGGGAGATCTCCAGGTGAGCCAGGGTAGGGGCAGGGGCATAATCGTTCAATCGTTCTGTTAAAAGTGATCGTGACCCCTCTGATCATGCGAGTCTCACTCTGCTGTTTTGCAGTTCACAGTGGGAGGAGATGCAGCAGAAGGAGGGAGAGCTGCACCTGAAAGGTAAGGTGCTCACAGGTCTGGCTGTTGGAGGGTAGCGTGTCATTTTATTGGTTAAGCATCTAGATGCAGGAAATCTTGCTTCTGAACCCCCCCCCCCCCCCCCAAACAATTTGTACTTCATGATGAGGTGGGCTTCCTATACATTCCTAGAAATTCTGCACTATGCTCAAGCTTCATTCGTTTTAAGGTAAAATACAATTTTTGTTTGTGTTATCAAATTGTCGTATAAATTTAAATATATCTGAGTTATTATAATGAGTTTCATTAATTTGTAATATTTTACATGAAAGAGTATTTGCTAGTGTGGCTGTGATCCAGAAGCTGGCTGTATTCTCACTGTGTAATCCTAGAGGGAGGGGTGTGGAGGAGGGCTGATGCACATGCAGCTAGAAGCCAGCTATAGAATGAAGAGATTTATTCAATTGTTTTGCCCTTGAATTGATAGAAGTTGAAGCAAGGAGGAAAGACAGGCACAGAGGATCAGTGGTGCTGAGGGGGTCCTGCCTGCCTTTCAGACTCTATCTGGGTGTGCTGTTAGCTTTAATTAACGCAGAGATTGGTCTTGCAAGAGAGGCTGGGAGCTCACTGCAGTGCAGGGACCGGAGGAGTGGCTCTGCTGGCTGAATCGGTAATGAGCTGCTCAGGTCAATGTGGACGAGAATCGCATTCAGGGATTCAGACAGAATCACAGGACAGATTTAACCTGTTAAAAGCCCTGGGCTTTTAATCTGTGAATAGTATTTTGTCTTAAATAAATCATTAATAAATGTGTTTGTCACTGTAATCTGCTGACAACGTTTTCTGAAGCCTGAACACCTCCCCCCCCTTTCCACAGCAATACAACACAACCCTCCTTTCACTTGTACCAGTGCTTAAAGGGTTTGTGTCAGTCTCTGCTCCTACTCCACTGCCCAATGCTGCCTTGCCGTGGTGTGTTCTTGCTGTGAGGCTGTAATGAAGGTTGTCTGTTCTCTCTGGTTCTTGTTGGCAGGTCTCTGCTCATGCTCAGTTCTTGCTGTAATGAAGGTGCTCTGTTCTCTCTGGTTCTTGTTGGCAGGTCTCTGCTCATGCTCACTTCTTGCTGTAATGAAGGTGCTCTGTTCTCTCTGGTTCTTGTTGGCAGGTCTCTGCCCATGCTCCTTGTTCTTGCTGTAATGAAGGTGCTCTGTTCTCTCTGGTTCTTGTTGGCAGGTCTCTGCTCATGCTCAGTTCTTGCTGTAATGAAGGTGCTCTGTTCTCTCTGGTTCTTGTTGGCAGGTCTCTGCTCATGCTCAGTTCTTGCTGTAATGAAGGTGCTCTGTTCTCTCTGGTTCTTGTTGGCAGGTCTCTGCTCATGCTCAGTTCTTGCTGTAATGAAGGTGCTCTGTTCTCTCTGGTTCTTGTTGGCAGGTCTCTGCTCATGCTCAGTTCTTGCTGTAATGAAGGTGCTCTGTTCCCTCTGGTTCTTGTTGGCAGGTCTCTGCTCATGCTCAGTTCTTGCTGTAATGAAGGTGCTCTGTTCTCTCTGGTTCTTGTTGGCAGGTCTCTGCTCATGCTCAGTTCTTGCTGTAATGAAGGTGCTCTGTTCTCTGGTTCTTGTTGGCAGGTCTCTGCTCATGCTCAGTTCTTGCTGTAATGAAGGTGCTCTGTTCTCTCTGGTTCTTGTTGGCAGGTCTCTGCTCATGCTCAGTTCTTGCTGTAATGAAGGTGCTCTGTTCTCTCTGGTTCTTGTTGGCAGGTCTCTGCTCATGCTCAGTTCTTGCTGTAATGAAGGTGCTCTGTTCTCTCTGGTTCTTGTTGGCAGGTCTCTGCCCATGCTCAGTTCTTGCTGTAATGAAGGTGCTCTGTTCTCTCTGGTTCTTGTTGGCAGGTCTCTGCTCATGCTCAGTTCTTGCTGTAATGAAGGTGCTCTGTTCTCTCTGGTTCTTGTTGGCAGGTCTCTGCTCATGCTCAGTTCTTGCTGTAATGAAGGTGCTCTGTTCTCTCTGGTTCTTGTTGGCAGGTGTCTGCCCATGCTCAGTTCTTGTTGTAATGAAGGTGCTCTGTTCTCTGGTTCTCGTTGGCAGGTCTCTCTGCTCATGCTCATGTAGAGCTGCCCTATTACTCCAAGTACCTGCTGATAGCAGCCTACCTGGCCTCCTTCAACCCTACCCGCGCAGACAAGCGCTTCTTCCTCAAGGTAAGCCACACCCGTCCAGCCACCCGTCCAACCAGATCAAGCATTGAGGAATGCTACAAAGATGCTTGAGTCCAAATGTATCAAGTCCCTTGGCACCATGATGCAATCTGCACCAGTATTTTGTGGAAGAAAAAATTAATAAACCCAATTGGTTTACAGTGTTGCAAATAAGACTACTGTTGCGTAGCAGTTTCATCCCTTCCAGGTTTTACGATGAGCTTGATGAGCTACAGTGTATAGATAACAAGCTCAGGTGTGTGTAAAACTACTAGTGAAACCAGGAATGGATCAAGCTGCTATGCAATGCAAGTCTTATTCCCATCCCAGGGTATGGACAGATTGTAAAGATTATTATTATTATTATTATTATTATTATTATTATTGTTTATTTCTTAGCAGATGCTCTTATCCAGGGAGACTTACAGTTGTTACCCGTTATCACATTACAAAGTATTGCTTTATAAAATTTCATATTCTGGAATATCATAATGCAGGTAAGAGCTGTTATGTGTTATTCAGCTGAACAGCGGTACTTCTAAAACAGCCGCTTCTATACATGTATTCCAGTGCAGGCAGCGATCTTCCTCTTCGTGTTTTAATGATGAGAGCGGGTGATGAGAGCGGGTCTGGAGCGTTCGATCTTCCTCTTCGTGTTTCTGTTTTAATGATGAGAGTATCATTAAAACACGAAGAGGAAGATCGAACGCTCCAGACCCGCTCTCATCATTAAAACACGAAGAGGAAGATCGAACGCTCCAGACCCGCTCTCATCAGTAAAACACGAAGAGGAAGATCGAACGCTCCAGACCCGCTCTCATCATTAAAACACGAAGAGGAAGATCGAACGCTCCAGACCCGCTCTCATCATTAAAACACGAAGAGGAAGATCGAACGCTCCAGACCCGCTCTCATCAGTTAAACACGAAGAGGAAGATCGAACGCTCCAGACCCGCTCTCATCATTAAAACACGAAGAGGAAGATCGAACGCTCCAGACCCGCTCTCATCATTAAAACACGAAGAGGAAGATCGAACGCTCCAGACCCGCTCTCATCATTAAAACACGAAGAGGAAGATCGAACGCTCCAGACCCGCTCTCATCAGTAAAACACGAAGAGGAAGATCGAACGCTCCAGACCCGCTCTCATCAGTTAAACACGAAGAGGAAGATCGAACGCTCCAGACCCGCTCTCATCAGTTAAACACGCTTGAGAGGCAGATGAGCCTCCAAAGTTCCAGTCTGCATTCTCAGATCCTCATCTTTGTGCTGAATAATGCATAACTGCTCAAGAACAGAAGCTGCCAGCATTGGAATGAATGTATAGAAGCGGCTATTTTAGAAGTACCGCTTTCCAGCTTGTTAGCTGGTAGTTGGTGTATAATTGTGATTTGATGGTCTGATTTGTTTGTGCATGTGTTTTTGAAGGAGTGTAAGAAGTCAGTATTCTTGGAGACCAGTTATTTCAGCTAAAGGGAAGATTCCTGTTGTGATTGATATTTACGGTGATGATGATGATGATAGCTGAGCGTTGTAACTAGTGGGACAGTTTAACCCTTAGCGGTCCATTGATTCATCGCCTGTCGGGCGTGTCCGGTCCAATTTATTCACACGTGCTGTTTATTTTACATGTGCTGTTTTAAAAGTATTTTTTTTCATAGTAAAACAGGTTTACAAGGCACTGCATATCAAAACATCAGTACTGCATCTCCAGCCAAGCCCCACCCCGAGTTTGCTGTATTGTTCACATACCTCTTTATAGATGTGCATACTGATAAATCCTCTCCTGATCACTCGTTTTATCACCAAACTCCTCAATAATGTCATCCAAGTCATTATTTTATCTCTGTCTCAGAAAGTTCTGCAGATGTCTGTGATATTCTCTGAGCGCTGGATGCAGAAGCAGCTCTCTTCTTTGTTTGTGTCCGTGTTATCTCTGTGGTGCAGATGTCTGTGATATTCTCTGAGCGCTGGATGCAGAAGCAGCTCTCTTCTTTGTTTGTGTCCGTGTTATCTCTGTCTCAGAAAGTTCTGCAGATGTCTGTGATATTCTCTGAGCGCTGGATGCAGAAGCAGCTCTCTTCTTTGTTTGTGTCCGTGTTATCTCTGTCTCAGAAAGTTCTGCAGATGTCTGTGATATTCTCTGAGCGCTGGATGCAGAAGCAGCTCTCTTCTTTGCTTGTGTCCGTGTTATCTCTGTGGTGCAGATGTCTGTGATATTCTCTGAGCGCTGGATGCAGAAGCAGCTCTCTTCTTTGCTTGTGTCCGTGTTATCTCTGTGGTGCAGATGTCTGTGATATGCTCTTTCCCGACAGTGAACGTTAAGAGTTAACGCGACCTACGTCTTCGTCGAGAGAAGATGCGAACATAGCTCAATGAGAGACCACTTGTGTCTACAGACACACTATCTCGTCGCGTATGTTCTTCGTCTGCAGGACAAACCCTGAGCACACTGGATGCAAACAGAAGCAGCTACTCTTCGCTGCTTGCGTCCGTGTTATCTCTGGCAGACTGCTCAGAGGTCTTCTTGAGAGAGACCACCGGGAAAAAAACTGTGGTGCAGATGTCTGTGATATTCTTTGAGCGCTGGATGCAGAAGCAGCTCTCTTCTTTGCTTGTGTCCGTGTTATCTCTGTGGTGCAGATGTCTGTGATATTCTCTGAGCGCTGGATGCAGAAACAGCTATCTTCTTTGTTTGTGTCCGTGTTATCTCTGTGGTGCAGATCTGAGACGGATGCAGAGCAGCTCTCTTTCTTTGCTTGTGGAGACTTATCTCTGTGGTTGCAGGGGCTTAGAGAGAAACGACGGATGGAGGAGGCAACACGGAGCAGACATTCTATGAGACGGCTGGATGCAGAAGCAGCTCTCTTCTTTGTTTGTGTCCGTGTTATCTCTGTGGTGCAGGGGCTGTGATATTCTCTGAGCGCTGGATTGGGAAGCAGCTCTCTTCTTTGCTTGTGTCCGTGTTATCTCTGTGGTGCAGGGGCTGTTCTTCTTGTGTCTGTGACACTCTGTGGAGACTCGCGACCTATAACGTCTTCGTCGAGAGAAGAAACGAACACAGGGCACAGAAGAGAGAGTCCACTCTTCTTTGACACTGTGACGTGTTATCTCTGTGGTGAGAGAGAGAACGTGACTACGTCTCTGAGAGACCCGAACTGACCTGCTAGCAGCTCTCTTCTTTGCTTGTGTCCGACCTTATCTTCTTTGGTGGTCGTGCGAGAAGCAGACTGTGAGGCACTGTCAGGACAGAGCCTATCCTACTTGATCGACCTACATCTTCTTCTTTGTTTGTGTCCGTGTTATCTCTGTGGTGCAGCTGTGATATTCTCTGAGCGCTGGATTGAAGCAGCTCTCTTCTTTGCTTGTGTCCGTGTTATCTCTGTGGTGCAGGGCTATGTGTGATATTCTCTGAGCGCTGGATGCAGAAGCAGCTCTCTTCTTTGCTTGTGTCCGTGTTATCTCTGTGGTGCAGATGTCTGTGATATTCTCTGAGCGCTGGATGCAGAAGCAGCTCTCTTCTTTGCTTGTGTCCGTGTTATCTCTGTGGTGCAGGGGCTGTGATATTCTCTGAGCGCTGGATGCAGAAGCAGCTCTCTTCTTTGCTTGTGTCCGTGTTATCTCTGTGGTGCAGGGGTCTGTGATATTCTCTGAGCGCTGGATGCAGAAGCAGCTCTCTTCTTTGCTTGTGTCCGTGTTATCTCTGTGGTGCAGGGGCTATGTGTATTGCTCGGAAGCAGCTCTTCGCGAGAAGAAACGAACCGGCACAAATAGAGACACCACGTCTAAAGACACTAGATGTTCTCGTGACCTATTCTTCTGAGAGCTGAATTGACAAAAGCAGCTCTCTTCTTGCTTGAGTCGTGTTATCTCGTGTCTAAAGAGTTATATCTGTCTGCATAAAAGTGCGCCCGGGCACAACTAGAGCGTGCAGGGGCTGTGATATTCTCTGAGCGCTGGATGTGGAAGCAGCTCTCTTCTTTGTTTGTGTCCGTGTTATCTCTGTGGTGCAGATGTCTGTGATATTCTCTGAGCGCTGGATGCAGAAGCAGCTCTCTTCTTTGCTTGTGTCCGTGTTATCTCTGTGGTGCAGGGGCTGATATATAGAGACTCGCGACCTACGTCTTCGTCGAGCTGCAACGAACACAGGGACAATAGAGACACCACGAAGTGTGTGTGATATTCTCTGAGCGCTGGATGCAGAAGCAGCTCTCTTCTTTGTTTGTGTCCGTGTTATCTCTGTGGTGCCTTAAGAGACTCGAGACCTACTTGTTTCGTCGAGAGAAGAAACGAACAGAGGGGACAATAGAGATACCACGTGAGCAGACACTATGCCGAAGCAGCCTCTCTTCTTTGCTGACACGAAACACAAGCACCGTGTTATCTTCGTGGGTGCAGATGTCTGGATATCTACCCTGAGCGCTCGAGAGAAGAAACAGACACAGGCACAATGTTGAGACCACGTCCCAGATCACTATGCAGGGGCTGGCGACTATTCTTTACACCACGGGAAGCAGCTCTCTTCTTTGTTTGTGTCCGTGTTATCTCTGTGGTGCAGATGTCTGTGATATTCTCTGAGCGCTGGATGCAGAAGCAGCTATCTTCTTTGTTTGTGTCCGTGTTATCTCTGTGGTGCAGATGTCTGTGATATTCTCTGAGCGCTGGATGCAGAAGCAGCTCTCTTCTTTGCTTGTGTCCGTGTTATCTCTGTGGTGCAGGGGCTGTGATATTCTCTGAGCGCTGGATGCAGAAGCAGCTCTCTTCTTTGCTTGTGTCCGTGTTATCTCTGTGGTGCAGGGCTATGTGTATTGCTCATCGCGACGTAACGATGCGTCGAGAGAAGAAACGAACACAGGCACAAATAGCCGACCGTTTATCTCTGACTCGCGACATACGTTCTCGGATATTCTTCAGAAACGAACATGGGCAATAGAGACTCTTCTTTGCTCTGTGTCCTGTTATCTCTTCGTGAGAGAGAAACGAACACATTCACTGAGCGCTGGATGGACACTAGCAGCTCCGCAGACTACGTCTTCGTCGAGAGATCTCTGTGGTGCATGGGGCTGTGTATTGATGAGAGTCCTTCGAAGGACGAATCCACGTTAAGCAGGACATAAGAGAGACTCGAACCTACGTCTTCGTCGAGAGAAGAACGAACACAGGCTCATAGAGACACCACGTCCGGCTGTGATATTCTTTGAGCGCTGGATGCAGAAGCAGCTCTCTTCTTTGCTTGTGTCCGTGTTATCTCTGTGGTGCAGGGGCTGTGATATTCTCTGAGCGCTGCATTGGGAAGCAGCTCTCTTCTTTGCTTGTGTCCGTGTTATCTCTGTGGTGCAGGGGCTGTGATATTCTCTGAGCGCTGGATGCAGAAGCAGCTCTCTTCTTTGCTTGTGTCCGTGTTATCTCTGTGGTGCAGGGGCTGTGATATTCTCTGAGCGCTGGATGGGAAGCAGCTCTCTTCTTTGCTTGTGTCCGTGTTATCTCTCTGGTGCAGGGCTGTGATATTCTCTGGATGCGGAAGCAGCTGTCTTCTTTGTTTGTGTCCGTGTTATCTCTGTGGTGCAGGGGCTGTGATATTCGAGACTCGCGACCTAAGCATTCGGCGAGAGCGAAACGAACACAGGCACTCTATACGAGACACACGTCCCCGACACTATAAGATCTCCGCACCTACGTGGAGAGAAGAAACTGAACACAGTCTTCTTTGCTTGTGTCCGACAGTCTGTGATGCAGAGACCGACGATCTTCTCGAGAGAGGGAAACAGAAACAGCAAGAGACACCACTCTTCTTGCTTTGTGTCCGTGTTATCTCTGTGGTGCAGCGGGCTGCAGATACTCTTCGTCTGAGAAGTGCCGAACACAGCACAATAGAGACACAGCGTCCCTCTGACACTGTAAGAGACTCGCTACGCTGTGGTGCAAGAAAAGCTCTCTTCTTTGTTTGTGTCCGTGTTATCTCTGTGGTGCAGGGCCTCTGTGATATTCTCTGAGCGCTGGATGCGGAAGCAGCTATCTTCTTTGCTTGTGTCCGTGTTATCTCTGTGGTGCAGATGTCTGTGATATTCTCTGAGCGCTGGATGCAGAAGCAGCTCTCTTCTTTGTTTGTGTCCGTGTTATCTCTGTGGTGCAGGGCTGTGATATTCTCTGAGCGCTGGATGCAGAAGCAGCTCTCTTCTTTGCTTGTGTCCGTGTTATCTCTCTGGTGCAGGGGCTGATGCATTTAGAGACCAGCTCTTTCATAGGTTTATGTCCATGTTATCTATGCTTCGCGACAGTAACCCTTCGTCGAGTAGCAGCAACAACACAGGACATAATAGAGCGTGGATGTCAGACACTATAAGCAGACTCTCTTCTTTGCTTGTCGAGAGAAGAAACGCAACACTGTGGTGACAGGGGCTGTGATATATAAGAGACTCGCAGAAGCAGCGTCTCTTCTTTGCTTGTGTCGAAACACAGGGCTCAATAGAGACACTCACGTCCCCTGTGATATTCTTTGAGCGCTGGATGCAGAAGCAGCTCTCTTCTTTGTTTGTGTCCGTGTTATCTCTGTGGTGCAGGGGCTGTGATATTCTCTGAGCGCTGGATGCAGAAGCAGCTATCTCCTTTGTTGTGTCCGTGTTATCTCTGTGGTGCAGATGTCTGTGATATTCTTTGAGTGCTGGATGCAGAAGCAGCTCTCTTCTTTGTTGTGTCCGTGTTATCTCTGTGGTGCAGGGGGCTGTGTATTGCTCACTCGCGTACTACCGTCTTCGCGAGAGAAGAAACGAACTTTCTTTGCTTGTGTCGTAGAGTATCTCTGTGGTGCAGCTGGCGTGATATCTCTGGTGAGCGCTGGATGCATTCTCTGATCTCGTGTGGATGCAGGGGCTGTGATATTCTCTGAGCGCTGCTGGATTGGGAAGCAGCTCTCTTCTTTGCTTGTGTCCGTGTTATCTCTGTGGTGCAGATGGCTGTGATATTCTTTGAGCGCTGGATGCAGAAGCAGCTCTCTTCTTTGCTTGTGTCCGTGTTATCTCTGTGGTGCAGGGGTCTGTGATATTCTCTGAGCGCTGGATGCAGAAGCAGCTCTCTTCTTTGCTTGTGTCCGTGTTATCTCTGTGTGTTTCGTACAGATGTCTGTGATATTCTCTGAGCGCTGGATGCAGTCGCAGCAGAACTTCTTATTGCTTGTGTGTCCGTGTTATCCTGTGGTGCGAGGGGGCGTGATATTCTTTGAGCGCTGGATGCAGAAGCAGCTCTCTTCTTTGCTTGTGTCCGTGTTATCTCTGTGGTGCAGGGGCTGTGATATTCTCTGAGCGCTGGATGCAGAAGCAGCTCTCTTCTTTGCTTGTGTCCGTGTTATCTCTGTGGTGCAGGGGCTGTGATATTCTCTGAGCGCTGGATGCAGAAGCAGCTCTCTTCTTTGCTTGTGTCCGTGTTATCTCTGTGGTGCAGGGGCTGTGATATTCTCTGAGCGCTGGATGCAGAAGCAGCTCTCTTCTTTGCTTGTGTCCGTGTTATCTCTGTGGTGCAGGGGCTGTGATATTCTCTGAGCGCTGGATGCTAAGCAGCTCTCTTCTTTGCTTGTGTCCGTGTTATCTCTCTGGTGCAGGGGCTGTGTATATTCTTTGAGCGCTGGATGCAGAAGCAGCTCTCTTCTTTGCTTGTGTCCGTGTTATCTCTGTGGTGCAGGGGCTGTGATATTCTCTGAGCGCTGGATGCAGAAGCAGCTCTCTTCTTTGTTTGTGTCCGTGTTATCTCTGTGGTGCAGGGGCTGTGATATTCTCTGAGCGCTGGATGGGAAGCAGCTCTCTTCTTTGCTTGTGTCCGTGTTATCTCTGTGGTGCAGGGGCTGTGATATTCTCTGAGCGCTGGATGCAGAAGCAGCTCTCTTCTTTGTTTGTGTCCGTGTTATCTCTGTGGTGCAGGGCTATGTGTGTCTGTGATATTCTCTGAGCGCTGGATGCGGAAGCAGCTCTCTTCTTTGTTTGTGTCCGTGTTATCTCTGTGGTGCAGTGGCTGTGATATTCTCTGAGCGCTGGATGCAGAAGCAGCTATCTTCTTTGCTTGTGTCCGTGTTATCTCTGTGGTGGTGCTTTTTTTGTCTTTCGAGCGTATTGGTGCGACACCCGAAAAGAGTACGTGTTTTCTTGTTTGTGGTATTGGTTAAAGCTCTGATAGAACATTTTGCAGAAAGCAGCTCCCTCTTTGTTGTGTCGGTGTTAAATTCCGGACCTACTGCTCTTCGTCGAGAGAAGCAAACACCTCTCTTCTGTGGTGTCCAGTGTATCTCTGTGCGTCAGACCTGTATGCAGATCTGAGCTGGATGCATCTCTTCTTTGTTTGTGTCCGTGTTATCTCTGTCTCAGAAAGTTCTGCAGCTGTGATATTCTCTGAGCGCTGGATGCAGAAGCAGCTCTCTTCTTTGCTTGTGTCCGTGTTATCTCTGTGGTGCAGGGGCTGTGATATTCTCTGAGCGCTGGATGCAGAAGCAGCTCTCTTCTTTGCTTGTGTCCGTGTTATCTCTGTGGTGCAGGGGCTGTGCGTATTGCCCAGATAGGCCCCTTTTTTTTCCGGCTCCTATCAGTCTAACTCGACCATTGAAAGGTTTTCTCTGCTTTTTCCGGAGAAAAAACGACTAGAAACCTGTTGTTGACGTGTTTTTGGTGATGTAGGACAGGGTCCGACATCGGACTAGAAAGGGAAAATTGTAATGTTGGACCAGGTCCCACATAGGACCGCAAAGGGTTAAACCGGGTATGGAATAAAAGACCATGTTTTATTTATTTTGTATTTGAAATGGTCTCTCTCCCTCTTTTCATTACAGCACCATGGGAAGATAAAGAAGACAAACTTCCTGAAAAAGCATGAGAAGGTAAGAATGATTTTCAAGACAGGATGGTCAGGTTTGAAATCCGAGCCACTGTATAGCAGGGTCAACCACCCCATTGTACTCCAGTCCAACCCAACCGTTCCATTCCACTCCATTATTGCAATCCAATCTACTCCATTATATTTAATTCCATTCTACTCTACTCCAGTCTAATCCAACCCAACCCACTCCATTCCACTCCATTATATTCCATTCTAATCCATTTCAGCCCATTTATATTCCTCTCCACTGTGTGTCAGTGGGGATGAGTAAGACATGGCATAGATCAAACTGCTATGCAAAGGGATTCTTACTCGCAGCTGGCAGTGCCTTCTAACAGGGTGCATTAATCGAAGCCTGTGGTTATTTGTTTCACTCCCTGGAACTGTGCTATTAGTACATACCAGAGGGACGTGCATACTCATTTACTGTGAGTCCTTGAAGGAACAGGAGCACCACTCGGATCATTACCCAGGAGAACGGACTTGGGCTGATCAGAGCCCTTGAGATGTACATCTCATCTACATGGGGGTCCTGGCCATAGCACCATACAAGCACACATGGGATTCCAAGCACCCCTAGTTCTTAAAGGCTTGCTGCTAACTGCATGTGGAGCGGTCTGAAGTATAAAGTGTGAGCTAAAATGTAAGAAATACATTTAAACAAAAACACAAGAAAAACCGCACTGCTTTTTAATTGTGAGCGCTAATGGACCAGCCCATTTTCTTGCTCGCAAAAGGCTCCATCAAGTTGAATAGGAATACATTGTCTATTTGGAAAGGTTCAGTAGTGTCTGGCTGTACAGGCGAGATCACACAAGGAGGTCTACAGTGTGTTTAATCTTAGCATCCCCTGAACTAGCTGAATGCAGCCTTTAGCACCATTCAGGGCTTTGTGATGTATAATTGGCTTTTCTGTCACATCAGTCGGTGCATTAAATCCCTACCTAAAAGGAACGAGTCTCTAACCAGCTGGGAAACTGACCATCTCTAGGGCAGGAGCTCTGGATTAAACTCGACTAAACCCGACCCAACTCCGGGCTGTTCTGATATCGGAGCTAAACCCGACCCATCTCTAGGGCAGGAGTTCTGATATCGGAGCTAAACTCGACCCGTCTCCGGGCTGTTCTGATATCGGAGCTAAACTCGACCCGTCTCCGGGCTGTTCTGATATCGGAGCTAAACTCGACCCGTCTCTAGGGCAGGAATTCTGATATCGGAGCTAAACTCGACCCGTCTCTAGGGCAGGAGTTCTGATATCGGAGCTAAACTCGACCCGTCTCCGGGCTGTTCTGATATCGGAGCTAAACTCGACCCATCTCTAGGGCAGGAGTTCTGATATCGGAGCTAAACTCGACCCATCTCTAGGGCAGGAGTTCTGATATCGGAGCTAAACTCGAACCATCTCCGGGCTGTTCTGATATCGGAGGTTTATTTTAGTTAGTTGTCCCTAATCTCAGCACTGTTTGTGTCACGTGGTCACTGCCGTGTATGGAGTGGAAGTGGTTTTGCATGGTCGGGAGATTTCTCTGTATATGCAGAGAAGGGGGGCAGCGTGTTCTTCACTGAACCAGTGTTGTACGATAACGACACTTTCAGCTATCGATTTATCTGCTGAACATGATCCCGTCAATCACATTCTCACTTGTGTTAATCGCTTCTTCCTCCTTCGTTTTTTTCTCACACTTTTTTGTTAGACTGATTTTTGCACTCTGCTTTAAAAAAAAAAAAAAAAAAAAAAAAAAAAAAAAACACCATTTTGAAACCCCTCCAGAATATGTTCATGGTTGCATTAGTAATTAATAAGGTGATTGTCATTTACCAAAAACACATCTTCGGTACAACAAATAATCTGAACACACTTTTAATATCAGTGTAGTCGTGTGCTGTTAAAACCGTACATACGAATTCAGGTGCTGGTAGACAAATATCTTGTCACGTGAGTCTCCTTCGTTGTCAGAAGCTCCCTGCACTCTGCAGGATTGCCAGAGTCGGATTGGGGGCTGCGCGAACCGGCTTCTATTTGGGGAAGGTTTGGGAGGTGAAACTTTGACGCTGTAATAAATGGGGCTCCGTTCGGAGTCGTTCCCCCCTGACAGTGGGCTGCAGTCGCTGGCATTGAGGGGGCTGGTTGACTGATTTAATATGGGCTGCCTGCCTGCTGTGTGGCAGTGCTGTGGTTTGCGCTCTCCCCTGTCAGCGTGGCACTCTCTTCCATCAGCATGCCGCTCTCCCCCGTCAGTGCGGCACTCTTCCCCAGTCAGCATGCCGCTCTCCTCTATCAGCACTGCGCTCTCTCCCCCAGAGCGATGCTGTCCCTGTCTGGATCATTTACGACAGTGCCGGTCAGTGGAGCCTGTCCACCGGGCTGGGTAGGGCTGGGCTGGCAGGGCTGCCGTGGAGCCCCAGCCTGTCAGCTGCAGCAACAACTACCAAGCGTAGTCTTCCAGCCCTCCATCACCATAACAATAATCATTAGAATGACAAAGAACTTTCCATGCAGCCAGCTGCCTCAAAATCCATCAACAACGATGATCGGTTGAGAGCAGAGGATCACTGTTATTTTAAAAATCAAATACAAAAATAACAAAAACGACAAGGGGATGAATCAATTTATTTACGCAGTTTATCAATCTGTTATTTGTTGAGTCCCATGTCATTGTTTCTCCTCAATCTCTCTGGTCAGAGAGGTCTCTGTGTGTCTGTTGGGCACAGCCATGTTTTATAATTCCAGGCACGTCTAAGGAGTGTGCCGAGATATTCCAGTGACCTGGTTTAAAGGACTGAAGGAATAGCTCTGCATGTGTTTATTTAAGTACTTTTCCCTTTTTGTAGATCTTTATGCCAGTTCATTTTTGTGTGTGTGTTTGAGCTATAGAGCTACGTTGTTTTGTTTTTTTTTTGTATTTGGCAAAGCTAGTTAAAGTAGATGACCAAAAACACCATTTCTAACATCCTGCCTACAGAACACAAACATACCCAGAGGAATTCCATTTAGCTTGAAGAGAAGGGATCAGAAAAAAACAAGGTCTTTCAATTAGACTCCTGTCCCCAAACACTGCGCACAATATTTATTGTTCAGTACTGTTAAAAGGGAGACCCTAATGCAGGGAATCCTGATTTTGTTTTTGTTGGGCAAGAGAACACTTAGCTTTGATCTCTTTTAATTGTGTGTAAGAAGTCCCCAGGGTGTCCTAAGTGAATGTGTGATACACAAGCCAGTCATTACTCACAGGGACCCAGAAAACCAATTTGTCTCAGATACGCAGCTAATGAAATCAGGGCTCTGCTCAAGCTCTTTGTCTGGATGGAACTTCTCTCTCATCTGCTTAAAAGTGTGTTCAGATTATTTGTTGTACCGAAGATGTGTTTTTGGTAAATGACAATCACCTTATTAATTACTAATGCAACCATGAACATATTCTGGAGTTTCAAAAATTTTTTTTTTTTTTTTTTTTTTTTTTAAAGCAGAGTGCAAAAATCAGTCTAACAAAAAAGTGTGAGAAAAAAACGAAGGAGGAAGAAGCGATTAACACAAGTGAGAATGTGATTGACGGGATCATGTTCAGCAGATAAATCGATAGCTGAAAGTGTCGTTATCGTACAACACTGGTTCAGTGAGAACACGCTGCCCCCCTTCTCTGCATATACAGAGAAATCTCCCGACCATGCAAAACCACTTCCACTCCATACACGGCAGTGACCACGTGACACAAACAGTGCTGAGATTAGGGACAACTAACTAAAATAAACCTCCGATATCAGAACAGCCCGGAGATGGGTCGAGTTTAGCTCCGATATCAGAACTCCTGCCCTAGAGATGGGTCGAGTTTAGCTCCGATATCAGAACAGCCCGGAGACGGGTCGAGTTTAGCTCCGATATCAGAACAGCCCGGAGACGGGTCGAGTTTAGCTCCGATATCAGAACAGCCCGGAGACGGGTCGAGTTTAGCTCCGATATCAGAACAGCCCGGAGACGGGTCGGGTTTAGCTCCGATATCAGAACAGCCCGGAGACGGGTCGAGTTTAGCTCCGATATCAGAACAGCCCGGAGTTGGGTCGGGTTTAGTCGAGTTTAATCCAGAGCTCCTGCCCTAGAGATGGTCAGTTTCCCAGCTGGTTAGAGACTCGTTCCTTTTAGGTAGGGATTTAATGCACCGACTGATGTGACAGAAAAGCCAATTATACATCACAAAGCCCTGAATGGTGCTAAAGGCTGCATTCAGCTAGTTCAGGGGATGCTAAGATTAAACACACTGTAGACCTCCTTGTGTGATCTCGCCTGTACAGCCAGACACTACTGAACCTTTCCAAATAGACAATGTATTCCTATTCAACTTGATGGAGCCTTTTGTGAGCAAGAAAATGGGCTGGTCCATTAGCGCTCACAATTAAAAAGCAGTGCAGTTTTTCTTGTGTTTTTGCTGCTCACTGAGAGACTGAGACCCAGATTCAGTGCACTGTACAAAGGGTGCCAGGGTTTGAGGAGCAGAGTGCTGCACACTGACACCTGTTTAGTGTAATTCGTGATTAGTAGGAGTGATGTCATAACTTAGCCACTTGATGTATTTCATTGACTCGTGCTACCCTTGTAACCTGATGAAGACACGGACATGTATAAACACGTAGCTGTTTTACACAATTTTTGATGGGACTTTGATGGGATACCTGTCTCTCCACCTTTTTGAACTGTTCATCAGCATGTAGATCTACATAAGAGTGCTGCTATACAGTCTACTGCTGTGTTAGTGTGTTTCTGTATCTGTGTGTGTGTGTGTGTTTCAGTACAGCGGTGTGGGTGGTTTTGATGTTAAGCAGTCCCCCAGTTTCTAACTCCCACTTTGTCTCTCTCAGACCAGTAACCACCTGCTGGGACCGAAGCCCTTCCCCCTGGACCGCCTGCTGGCCATCTTCTACAGCATCGTGGACAGCCGAGTGGCTCCGACTGCCAACATCTTCTCACAGGTCAGTGGAGCTGCACTCTGTCAGATGCACCAACGCACAGGCAGTGTGACTCGCACTGTAGCGCTATGTCCCTCACTGATACATCAACGCACAGGCAGTGTGACTCGCACTGTAGCGCTATGTCCCTCACTGATACATCAACGCACAGGCAGTGTGACTCGCACTGTAGCGCTATGTCCCTCACTGATACATCAACGCACAGGCAGTGTGACTCGCACTGTAGCGCTATGTCCCTCACTGATACATCAACGCACAGGCAGTGTGATTCGCACTGTAGCGCTATGTCCCTCACTGATACATCAACGCACAGGCAGTGTGACTCGCACTGTAGCGCTATGTCCCTCACTGATACATCAACGCACAGGCAGTGTGATTCGCACTGTAGCGCTATGTCCCTCACTGATACATCAACGCACTGGCAGTGTAGTGGATCGGTCAGTGTGACTCGCACTGCAGTGCTGGCGTTGTGTTCCTCACTGTGCTCTACCTCCCCTCGGCTATATTCTCTCGCATTTCAGAAAGGTAAATCAATGTGTTAGTTCAAAGTGTTCATTACCTGGGATTTGCCTAATTATTTTCCCATGATTTAGCACATTCTGAATACGTGATGTGTTTTGAGGAAACTCGTTACATGTTGGTTTCCTTCATTGCTTTTTTTGCATTTGGCTCCCATTTCACCAGAAAGACATTTAGGAATTCAAAAGTACAGTACAGCGTGCTGTCCGCCAGGTGGCGGTGTGGTCTCCTCTTTTAGAAAGATCTCAGGCCTATTGCACAGAGAAATCATTGGCCCCTTTCTTTGTGGTCTCGTCTGTAACGGATTAGAAATCTCAAAACGGATCCTGCAATGATCAGGCACTATTAAACACAGCGTTTTTACAAATGTGCCCAGTGTTCTCTGCACTGGCTGCCCTCTGTACACAGGGAGAGAGCAGGGATCCTGAGAAACACTTGAAAGGTGATTGCTTGATTTCTCCTGCATGATTTACTGTAGATCTCTCTCAACCTTGTTAGTAACGTTTACTTCCCTGGATTTCTAATTCCATGCATTTCCTTCTGTTTCTTAACTGTAGTTTACTTCCTTTCTCAGTTTGATCCCAGTGTGAACAGCTGCTATTGATGCACTTCACTGGTTGTCTTGATCCCAGTGTGAACAGCTGCTATTGATGCACTTCACTGGTTGTCTTGATCCCAGTGTGAACAGCTGCTATTGATGCACTTCACTGGTTGCCGTGGGATCTGCATGACATGCTTTGTTCCTGTGCAAAGCACATCGCATTTCAGAGCAGGAGTGCCTTTACCAACTGTCTTCCTTTACTACATTCACCCTGCCCTGCTTAGAGTCCCTTAACACTTACAAACAGCTCATACAACCAATCAACTGATACTTATTACAGTGTTAAAAAACCTTGCTTTCAACAAGGTTCAATTCAAATCTGTGACTGGGGTAGGATGATATGTCCATCTATCCTGGTGAAAATAAATTAAATACAATCCCAGGACATTCAATACACCCAGCTGTCCACAAGATGGCAGCAGTGGCTCGCATATACAAGCTGCACCTCAGCACTGCTGCTACAGGCCCTGATTTGAAGGTATTTTACCCATGTTGAGTGAGGTTACAAGCTCTAAAACCATGAATGCAAACGAGTGGTGAAGCCGCTGACTTGCGGTGTGGGGTGTCGCCGGTTCATGCCCAGCCTCCTCCCGGTTACACAAACGCTTGTTCCAGAGTCAGGCCTGCTCTGTTTATCTTTCACACATGTACCAGTTTAACTTGCAGTAACAACCACGCAAATAAATCCTAGCAGAGCATGCACCGTGAAAAACAGAACCACATGCTTCCCGAGGATTGAAAACAAAGCTGAAGTTCATTACGGATCACATGACAGGGAAGACAAGAGGGAACTGACCAGAAGACTGGATGCAAACTAGAAAACGTGTGATCAGGGAATCACAGAAGCTCTTGTGAAGTCTGATGGTCCAATTGGGAAATCCCAGAAACGCTTGTGAAGTTCAGTGGTCCGATACACCCAGCAAAGGGACCGGCATCGCTCCAGGTTTGAAAGCCAAGGGGCAAAATTCAAACTTAGTGGGACTAGCCTCCATTCGCTGTGTCTGTCCCGTGTGTGTGTGTGAATTGAGGCCGGTGCTGGGGTCCGGACTGTGTGTGTGTGTGTGTGAATTGAGGCCGGTGCTGGGGTCCGGACTGTGTGTGTGTGTGTATTGAGGCCGGTGCTGGGGTCCAGGTGTGTGTGTGTGTGTGATTGAGGCCGGTGCTGGGGTCCGGACTGTGTGTGTGTGTGTGTGAATTGAGGCCGGTGCTGGGGTCCGGACTGTGTGTGTGTGTGAATTGAGGCCGGTGCTGTGCTGTGTGTGTGTGTGAATTGAGGCTGCTGGGTACGTGGATTGTCACTGTCCACACTGTGTGGGTCGGAGGCGGTGCTGGGGTCGCCTGGACCAGTGTGTGTGACACACACTTGGGGCCGGTGTAAGGTAGTGACACAGGATCACGAACTGCGGAGCCACGAGGCCACAGACGACTGTGTGTGTGTGTGAATTGAGGCCGGTGCTGGGGTGTCCGGACTGTGTGTGTGTGAATTGAGGCTGGTGCGGGTCTGGATCGGACCAGCAGGGGGCATTGATGCTCCAACACCGAGAATCACCGAGCCCCTCGCCCCCCCTCTCCACCCCGGACCCAGCACGACGATGGATTCTAAGGGAGAGCAGAGGTCGAGAATGCACTAGTGAGGGGACATCTGACGTATTCAAGCCGGTCCGGTGTAGCCAAGTGCGCGCCTCGGTGGGGTTTCCTTAGGAGTCCACTTTTACGAAATAAAGTTTAGTTGTCGTTCTAATGTTCCCAGAAGCCACCCGCCCCCCCTTCAACTTCTGAGGGCAATAAGGGGTTAACAGCGAGTGGGAGACACTGGCTCAGGGCACCAGTCTGTTCCAGTTTGGAGTTTGGAAGGAATCGGAGAATAAACAGCAGCGCTCTGAACCCAATTAGCATCAGTACACAGGGACTTGGCGTTCCTGCAGAGTGCACTGGTCGGCTGTTCCGTGTGTAAGCCTCTGTTTCTGGGAGATACGGGAAGGTCGTAGGGAGGTTGTTTGCTTCTTGTGGCTCGGGGAGCGGGGGGGGGAGGGGGGGCTGGTGTGCTGCTAATTGAGATTTCTCAATCCCAGTCCTTTGATCTTTTCCCTTGCGTAGAATAATGGTGGTGGCCAGCATTATTCAAACACTGTTGAAATCTGAGCCATGTGTTCTGGGCAGCATCTATCAATATAATGAGGTTCGACAGGAAGGAGATCTGCTTGCAATTTATAATAAAGAAACAGGAGGAAAACCGTCTAATTGCTGTGTTACTGGCGTGATGAGGGGTTATAGTGGAGCAGTCATGGAGGGACAGGCAGATGTCACATCAGAACCGCTTATCCAGTTCTCGTCAAACTGGGTATTAATGTTATTTAGTTATTGGGAGCATCATATTGGGCTTTTCTGTGATCGACCCACAGCTGAGCTGATTGAGGAGAGTGAACGCTGCCGATCCTGGAACTCCTCCGTGGATCGGTTGGGGTCGGCGCTGCCCATCCTGGAACTCCTCCGTGGATCGGTTGGGGTCGGCGCTGCCCATCCTGGAACTCCTCCGTGGATCGGTTGGGGTCGGCGCTGCCCATCCTGGAACTCCTCCGTGGATCGGTTGGGGTCTGGGAACTCCTCCGTGGATCGGTTGGGGTCGGCGCTGCCCATCCTGGAACTCCTCCGTGGATCGGTTGGGGTCGGCGCTGCCCATCCTGGAACTCCTCCGTGGATCGGTTGGGGTCGGCGCTGCCCATCCTGGAACTCCTCCGTGGATCGGTTGGGGCCGGCGCTGCCCATCCTGGAACTCCTCCGTGGATCGGTTGGGGCCGGCGCTGCCCATCCTGGAACTCCTCCGTGGATCGGTTGGGGCCGGCGCTGCCCATCCTGGAACTCCTCCGTGGATCGGTTGGGGCCGGCGCTGCCCATCCTGGAACTCCTCCGTGGATCGGTTGGGGCCGGCGCTGCCCATCCTGGAACTCCTCCGTGGATCGGTTGGGGTCGGCGCTGCCCATCCTGGAACTCCTCCGTGGATCGGTTGGGGCCGGCGCTGCCCATCCTGGAACTCCTCCGTGGATCGGTTGGGGTCGGCGCTGCCCATCCTGGAACTCCTCCGTGGATCGGTTGGGGCCGGCGCTGCCCATCCTGGAACTCCTCCGTGGATCGGTTGGTATCAGTTCACATTCAGAGACAAAGCCTTTGTGTTGTGTACATCTTTTCAGCACTGGTCAGACCTGTCTCTTTGCAGTCATTCTGTTCCACTCTCTAGACACAGTGTTTAAAAGCTCATTGTAGGATGAAGCTGCAGTTACATGAAGCCAATGAGCTGGTTTATTTCAATCTGAAGAGAGTGCCAGGGAGCAACTTCCAGGCAATCGACCACTCGATCTCAACGTAAAATAAAATAATCAAACACTGATCTGCCTAAAACGGGAGGTGAGGGATCATTTTTTTCATTCTGGTTAAATCAATATCTGTTGAAACTGGAAACTTGATCTCGACTGAACGAGACCCAGGCATCAGAAGCTCTTGAATCAAAGAGCCCAGAGGACTAACCAGGGAGGGCAGGAATACTGCGAGTGCAGTGGAGTGCACCCCCTCGTGCAGTGAGAGTAGGAATACTGCCATTGGAGTGGAGTGGGAGTGCCCTATTCTCTGTTCTCTTTTCTGCTTTATTCTCTATTCTGCTCTGTTCTTTATTCTCTATTCGGCTGTATTTTCTATTCTGCTCTGTTCTCTATTGTCATATATTCTCTATTCTGCTTGCTTCTGCCCTGTTCTCTACTGTCATATGTTCTTTATTCTGCCCTCTTCTCTATTCTGCTTGCTTCTCCTCTGTTATCTTGTTCTGTTCTCTATTCTGCCCTGTTCTCTATTGTCATATGTTCTTTATTCTGCCCTCTCCTCTGTTCTCTTGTTCTATCTCTATTCTGCCCTGTTCTTTTCTCTGCCCTCTTCTCTATTCTGCTCGATTCTCTATTCTCTCGTTCTATTCTCTATTCTGCCCTGTTCTTTTTTCTGCCCTCTTCTCTATTCTGCTCGCTTCTCCTCTATCATTCTGTTCTCTATTCTGCTCTGTTCTCTATTGTCATACGTTCTCTATTCTGCTTGCTTCTCTATTCTCTATCGTTTTGTTCTCTATTCTGCTCTATTCTCTATCATGCTGTTCTCCTATTATGCTAGGTCCTCTTGTGCTCTATTCTGTGTTCTGCTGTATTCTGCATTTTGTAGATGTGTTTAGTTTTAAGTGTTGTAACGGACCCCACCGCTCTCTCCACGGTGTTGATTGATAATATTTGGATGTGTCATTAAACATTAAAATCTGTCGCCCATCGATAGTGATCACGTACCCTGACCCAAAAGGACACTAATGTGAATTAGTTTCTCTTTTGATGCATCATCCACAGATAATATGGATGTAGTGTTCTATTTAGACACTAGGTGGAAGTATAGTCAAGTTAACGAACATACCTGTTCGTTATGTGTAACTCGGAGAGAGCCCCAGGGATACGCATCTCATATCCAAGAAATTCCTGTCTGCTGGACTGCAATAACTGGTGTAGCCGTGAGCGATCCTATACTAACACACGCTCACCCTGCTTCATTAGGTCAGTGATGGGGCTCCACCTTGCCACATTGACCCATTCTAGGTTTTAATACAAGGTGTGTGTGTGTTTGAGAGTGTGTGAGAGAACTCCCTGCTCTCCTCACTGTCCTGGGGTCTCTGTGGTGCACAGTGAAGTGCGTCTATGAGAGTGTGTGTGAGAGAGAACTCCCTGCTCTCCTCACTGTCCTGGGGTCTCTGTGGTGCACAGTGCAGTGCGTCTATGAGAGTGTGTGTGAGAGAGAACTCCCTGCTCTCCTCACTGTCCTGGGGTCTCTGTGGTGCACAGTGAAGTGCGTCTATGAGAGTGTGTGTGAGAGAGAACTCCCTGCTCTCCTCACTGTCCTGGGGTCTCTGTGGTGCACAGTGAAGTGCGTCTATGAGAGTGTGTGTGTGAGAGAACTCCCTGCTCTCCTCACTGTCCTGGGGTCTCTGTGGTGCACAGTGAAGTGCGTCTATGAGAGTGTGTGTGAGAGAGAACTCCCTGCTCTCCTCACTGTCCTGGGGTCTCTGTGGTGCACAGTGAAGTGCGTCTATGAGAGTGTGTGAGAGAGAGAACTCCCTGCTCTCCTCACTGTCCTGGGGTCTCTGTGGTGCACAGTGAAGTGCGTCTATGAGAGTGTGTGTGAGAGAGAACTCCCTGCTCTCCTCACTGTCCTGGGGTCTCTGTGGTGCACAGTGAAGTGCGTCTATGAGAGTGTGTGTGAGAGAGAACTCCCTGCTCTCCTCACTGTCCTGGGGTCTCTGTGGTGCACAGTGAAGTGCGTCTATGAGAGTGTGTGTGAGAGAGAACTCCCTGCTCTCCTCACTGTCCTGGGGTCTCTGTGGTGCACAGTGAAGTGCGTCTATGAGAGTGTGTGTGTGAGAGAGACTCCCTGCTCTCCTCACTGTCCTGGGGTCTCTGTGGTGCACAGTGAAGTGCGTCTATGAGAGTGTGTGTGTGAGAGAACTCCCTGCTCTCCTCACTGTCCTGGGGTCTCTGTGGTGCACAGTGAAGTGCGTCTATGAGAGTGTGTGTGTGAGAGAACTCCCTGCTCTCCTCACTGTCCTGGGGTCTCTGTGGTGCACAGTGAAGTGCGTCTATGAGAGTGTGTGAGAGAGAGAACTCCCTGCTCTCCTCACTGTCCTGGGGTCTCTGTGGTGCACAGTGAAGTGCGTCTATGAGAGTGTGTGAGAGAGAGAACTCCCTGCTCTCCTCACTGTCCTGGGGTCTCTGTGGTGCACAGTGAAGTGCGTCTATGAGAGTGTGTGTGAGAGAGAACTCCCTGCTCTCCTCACTGTCCTGGGGTCTCTGTGGTGCACAGTGAAGTGCGTCTATGAGAGTGTGTGTGAGAGAGAACTCCCTGCTCTCCTCACTGTCCTGGGGTCTCTGTGGTGCACAGTGAAGTGCGTCTATGAGAGTGTGTGAGAGAGAGAACTCCCTGCTCTCCTCACTGTCTTGGGGTCTCTGTGAAGTGGCTGCTCTCAATAGAAGCTTTTCATTCATCGAAGCTCCTGTTTGTTTCCCATGCTTTCTGTAGTTTTGAACTTCATTCTTCTCAAGGAACATATGAACTGGACTGGCTACTTGACCTTCTCCAAGATCTTAGCAATGAAAGATAAATGAGATCGGTCTAAAAGTGCTCAAAGCTAGGATGTAGATGACATTTTATACAGCACAACACGCACTCCTGAGCTGCCTGTGCCAAGCTGGTCCAGGTGCTTCATTATAAGTGAGAGGCGTGCCGCCAGTACAGCCGAGAGGCTTGAAGCTGTGCTCTCGGCATTGCCACGGAAGCCTTCTCTCCCCCAGTCCTTCAGCCCAAGCAACTAGGTCACACTGCATCTTTTTCTCATATTTAATCATTTTTCTTTCAGAGTAAACCAGGGCTGCATTCTTTTTTTATATCTCTCATGAAATCTATGTAATTAGTCATTCTGAACATACTGAAGCACAAGAGAAGTTTTAGCAGGGCATTGTTGAATATGCTGCAATAATCATGTCTACAGCGTTGAGCAGATGTGTGTTTATTGTATAGTGTGTCTGGATATTTGTTTCTCCTTCTCCATGTGACTGGTATTCAGACTGTGCTGCTGGGGGAGGGGAGGGGAGGGGTAATGCAGTACACCCCCCACTCTGAGCTCACAGGAACTGCCACCTGGCTCATGTCCTGGAAGCTGAGGGCTGCAGAGATCAAGGCTGAAGTGCAACACAAGTGTTTCATAAGAACAGAAGACATCCCACAAAGAGGAAAGGCCATTCGGCCCACCTATGCTCGCTCGCTTCGGTGCCAGCGTGGTCCATTAGCACTCAGGAGAGGATAGACAAGACCCACAAACCAGGTTAATAGGGGAATGAAATCTCTGGGAATCCGTGGCTAGAAGGACCGCTCTTCCTCCAGGCTGCTAGTTAAACGTCTTCTGGTCACAGAGAGGGCTGTACAGTATTGTTCATGCAGCATCCAGTCTTTCCATGAAGTCTCTGCTTCAACCTGTTCCAATGGGTCAGCACCCTTTCTGTGAAAAAGCTCCTTCTCCCCCCGGCTTTGAATATGTCCTCCTTCAGATTCCACCCGTGGCCCCTGGTTCTCTTCTGGCTCTCCTTCTTTCCAGGCTGTACAGATTCAGCTCTCTCCGTCTATCTTCATATGACACTGCCTTCAATCCTGGAATGAATCGTGTTGCTCTCCTCTGTACTGTCTTCGATGCCTCAATGTCTTTCTTATGATACAGGCATCAGATCTGGACACAGTATTCTAGGTGTGGTCGTACCAGTGCGTTGTATAATTTTAATATAACTTCTCTAGATTTGAATTCAGCTGTGTTGGTTATATAACCTAGCATTCTAGTTGTCTTTTTTGTAGCTTCTCCGCTCTGTCTAGATGGCTTAAGAGATTCATCCACTACAACCCCCAAGTCCTTTTCATTCACAGCCTCCTCTATTTCATTACTAATAGTTGTTTTTACACCCGATGTGCAAGACATTTATTCACATTCAATTTCATCTGCCATGTGTCAGCCCAAGCTTGAACCTTGTCTAAATCTCTTTGTATTAGTAGGGTTGCTACCCCTCCCAGTTTTGTGTCGTCTGCAAATTTGCAGTTTACTGATTGTCTTGGTCCAAGTCATGTATATAGATTAAGAATAGCAGTTGTCCCAGCACTGATCCCAGTGGTACCCCACTTGTTACGTTACTCCAGTTTGATGCCTCGCCTCTAATTATAACTGCTTCCTATCTTGTAACCAGTTATGAATCTATGCTGCTATTTTACCATTGATTTCTAGCATTATATCCCTAAATGTAATCCAGTTGTTTTCAGCTTCATTATCTATTAGTATTCTGTCCCAGTCTATAGAAGCTCCTGTTACATTGCTTTCTAATCTGCTCTCCTGGAATTGTATACCACTGTCTTTGATTTATGAACTGCCCTGGATTTATTTGCCTCAAACTCTATCATATTCTGCTCAGTTATTCCTAGTGGTTCTGTTAGCTGTGAGTTGGGTATCCTTGGTTCATTGTTTGTTAATACCAAATCTAGACATGAGCTGTATCTAGCTGGGGCATTCACCATGTGTGATAAGAATCAATCTTGCACTAACCCTGCCATCCCCATGTCTGAACTCTGCCTGGTTGCTGTTAACTGTCTTCTCCAGCGCACTGGATCCCCTCCTGTTCAGATGCAGCCTGTCCACCCTGTACAGCCCATGCCCTGTCGAAGGTTCCCCAGTGCCCCATAACCAGGTGCTGATCGACTCGGGATCACGGCTGGGCACCTCACTGTCTGTGTTCCTAATGATTGTCCTCTATGACTATTGCTGCCTTTTTTGAATTTGCCCTGGGTGGCTGCGGCACTGTGGTGCCCTGGCTCCGCTCCACACCCTCCAGTGTCCTTGCTGTGTCTGGTGAGGCCTTCTCTCTGAAGGGAGCAAACCTGTCTGAAACACTGTGCTCTGCAGCGACTGTTTTGGCAGAGGGGGCACTCCTTTTCATTCTATTCTGTTCCACTGAAACCTCCCTGGCATTCTGCAAACCTGGCACTGCATGCTGGCCTTTTATATTACATTTCTTTCCAAGGGAGAGTTTTATTGTTGTAATTTATCTTACTTTTGCAGTTAAATTGTGACAGTAGTTTAATATTGCCCTATAGTATTAACTTCTAACTTGTTTTAATACTTTGAGTGCATGAGGCTACTGTTGGAAGACGTACAGATCCTTTCAATGAGCCACTTTATCTGCTCCTGTCAGCACGCCCCTGTGCTGATATTAAACAGGGCTCCCATTCTGACAACTAATGACAATTTTATCTCTATCGTTTTTTGTTCTCCATGAACTGTAGAGCAAAACTACTTTTTTTTTTTTCACTACTATAAATAATCCAGAGTTTTTTAATTTGTTGTTTAATTTTAGTGGAATATCACTTTACTGTGATTTATTGTTTGCTGTTTATGAAGAGACAAAAAGATTTGGCACGGCGCTAATGCAAAAGCTTTGAGGCTCAGAAATGTGCTCCCATTAGTCAGAGAGGGAGCCGTGCCTGTGGCTGCCCGGTGGGGAATAAGAGTGCGCTCCTTGTCCAAATGAAAAGTCAACGTGCCCCTCTAGTGTTCCTCTGATTGCCATGGATACCAGGTCATTTCGGAGTGCTTTTAATTGTGTGGGGGGTGATGTGATGAATTGAGGTGACTCTGCCTCCCACGGCTAAAGCACCCTCATCATTCCAATCAAACATCTTAGATATTTTAAAAACCTTTTTTTATTTTTTGGCTGAATATCAGCGAAGAAACTGTACTGAGTTGTCACTTCTGTATTGAATGTGCTGGCTCTCAGATCCACAGTACTGAGTTCTCTATACTGTACTGTATTGAAGGAGCTGGCTCTCAGGGGTGCGGACCTGTACAGATCCTTTCAATGAGCCTGATGGTTTTGATCATGTTGTGAATTATATATGAGCTGTGAGGGCAGCCAGCAGGGTGCATCAGAGGCTCTGATATTTACTGAACCTGCAGTCGAGGAGAGCTGCGGTGAAATGGTCCTGTCTGAATGCATGTATCTGTGAGCCAGACACATGCTGTTTCTGACTGGGGTCAGCACTGGGGGCGTGTATGGCTTAGTGTCATAAAACCTTATGTGAGCTTCTTCATCAGAAGCTATTGAAGGTTTTTAATACTAATTGTAAATAGCTGCTTGGAGAATTAACTTGTTCTTGTGTCGTTCTTCTGATTTTTAATACGTTGTTGTATTTGTCTTTTGTTTTTCGGACTTTTGTAAAAAACATTTCTCCATTTAAACGTGCAAGGGTTTCTTGAATTTCGGAAGGTGTTTTCTAATTGAATAATTAACCAAACAGTAAGTACATGAGGGTAATGTTGCTAGTTGATTACATTAGACTGATGCTGCAAAACAACCATTACTTTGCATTATGCACTCTCAGCAAGTTACAGTAAGACCACCAGCAGAGTGCATGCTTTCTGCAGCACACTCATCAGTCAATCAATCAGTCTTCATTTACACCGCGCCTTTTCACGAAATGTCACCCCCCGCAGGGTACTTCACATTCAGACTAACAACGAAAAAATGAACAACAATAAAACAGTGAGGAAGAGTGAGTAAAAGCCTGTGGCTGCCCGGTGGGGAATAAGAGTGCGCTCCTTGTCCAAATGAAAAGTCAACGTGCCCCTCTAGTGTTCCTCTGATTGCCATGGATACCAGGTCATTTCGGAGTGCTTTTAATTGTGTGGGGGGTGATGTGATGAATTGAGGTGACTCTGCCTCCCACGGCTAAAGCACCCTCATCATTCCAATCAAACATCTTAGATATTTTAAAAACCTTTTTTTATTTTTTGGCTGAATATCAGCGAAGAAACTGTACTGAGTTTGTCACTGTCTGTATTGAATGTGCTGGCTCTCTAGATCCACAGTACTGAGTTCTCTATACTGTACTGTATTGAAGGAGCTGGCTCTCAGGGGTGCGGAGCCTTTTGTCAGCCCCAGGGGTGTTTCATTAATGCAGTTTCCTGATGGTTTTGATCATGTTGTGAATTATATATGAGCTGTGAGGGCAGCCAGCAGGGTGCATCAGAGGCTCTGATATTTACTGAACCTGCAGTCGAGGAGAGCTGCGGTGAAATGGTCCTGTCTGAATGCATGTATCTGTGAGCCAGACACATGCTGTTTCTGACTGGGGTCAGCACTGGGGGCGTGTATGGCTTAGTGTCATAAAACCTTATGTGAGCTTCTTCATCAGAAGCTATTGAAGGTTTTTAATACTAATTGTAAATAGCTGCTTGGAGAATTAACTTGTTCTTGTGTCGTTCTTCTGATTTTTAATACGTTGTTGTATTTGTCTTTTGTTTTTCGGACTTTTGTAAAAAACATTTCTCCATTTAAACGTGCAAGGGTTTCTTGAATTTCGGAAGGTGTTTTCTAATTGAATAATTAACCAAACAGTAAGTACATGAGGGTAATGTTGCTAGTTGATTACATTAGACTGATGCTGCAAAACAACCATTACTTTGCATTATGCACTCTCAGCAAGTTACAGTAAGACCACCAGCAGAGTGCATGCTTTCTGCAGCACACTCATCAGTCAATCAATCAGTCTTCATTTACACCGCGCCTTTTCACGATATGTCACCCCCCGCAGGGTACTTCACATTCAGACTAACAACGAAAAAATGAACAACAATAAAACAGTGAGGAAGAGTGAGTAAAAGCTTGGTTATAAGAGGGTGAATGTGCTGGTATCTTCCCCCACCAGCAGAGGGTCTTGTTGGTATCACTTCCCCCACCATAAAAGCAGCTGGGTCCCTGTCCAGGCAGGGCTTCCCTTGCAGAGCTCTGCATCTCAGCCCGTAATGTAGGCTGGCTCACGTCCCCCACCAGCAGAGGGTGAATGCTCGCTGCTTGTGTTCTAGATTTGTTTTATTCTAGGAATGTTGAGTAACCCGGCACCCTGTGATCGGAGGGAAGCACGGGGAAAAACTTCCCGGCTGCAGTGGCCGAAAAGAGGGCCAACACCCGCACCCCTCGCTTCGTCCAATGCCAGCCTCGCTTCGCCCAAGATGCCAGCCTCGCTTCGCCCAATGCCTGCCTTCGCCCAAGGATGCCAGCCTCGCTTCGCCCAAGGATGCCAGCCTCGCTTCGCCCAAGGATGCCTCTGCATCGCCTGGGGTTGCCCGCCGAATCGCCTGGGGTTGCCCGCCGCTCTGCATCGCCTGGGGTTGCCCGCCGCTCTTATCGCCTGGGGTTGCCCGCCGCTCTGCATCGCCTGGGGTTGCCCGCCGCTCTGCATCGCCTGGGGTTGCCCGCCGCTCTGCATCGCCTGGGGTTGCCCGCCGCTCTGCATCGCCTGGGGTTGCCCGCCGCTCTGCATCTGGGGTTGCCAGCCGCTCTGCATCGCCTGGGACCCGCCGTTCTGCATCGCCTGGGGTTGCCCGAGGCTGACCAGGGGGCCTGAGCGGTCTGGAACCCCACGAAGGGGAGCTGCCGGCCACGAAGAAGGGGGAGGAGGTCTGGAGACCAGTCTGTGAGCAGGCTGCCGGAGGAGGGGGAGGAGACCGGAGACCGCCAACCCCAGAGCAGTTTCGCTGCCGGAGGAGGGGGTGGAGGTCTGGAGACGAATCAACCCCAGCAGCAGTTTCGCTGCCGGAGAAGGGGGAGGAGGTCTGGAGACCGCCAACCCCAGCAGCAGTTTCTGGAAAGTTTCTTCCCTGCAGGAAGAACGGTGGTTGAAGCCCCACCAAGGGAGCTGCCGGCGCCGAAGGAGGGGGAAGGTCAGGAGACCACACCCCAAGCAGCCTTTCCGCTGCTAGGACTACCCTGGCAGGAGAATGCTACCCTGCTGACAGCATTACGACCTGTGGGCCCCTGGAAGCCTCTGGTCCTGGCCAAGGACTTTGGGCGGGACTTTTGGGCTTTTAAGGGGGGAGGTGGCCATTGAGGCCATGTGTGCTTTGCACAGGAGGGGGTATATGTAACAAAGTGCCCGCCCCTGTGTATATTATCTGTTATGTGTTGCGTGTGGTGTGTTTAAATGTTGGTGTATAGACATTGGTACACGGGATATAAACGGGTCTGTGTAACACGAGTGTTTAAAAATGTATATGTGTATTTAGGCACGAGGATTGCACAGCACTTCACGTGCAAGTAAAATGTAATAATATGTGAGCACGGGGAATTGCACTTTATTAATTCACGTGCTGGGATTCAAGTGAATAATTAATTGGTAATTGAATCCCAGCACAATAGTATATATAGATGCACGTTGTCACATACTGGGGTTGGGTGTTCGGTGAGCGGAGAACGGGATTGGAGACGGAGGAAATAAGTAGTTGTAACAATACATAACAACAACAAAGTATCTGCTCACCGTGTTTGTCAGTGTCTGTCCGTGCACCGTTCCGTTTGTCTATTTATTTTGGCGTAGAGTGCCGTGTCCTGTGTTTTTCGTGTTTGTTAAACCTTTTATTTTGTATTAAACCGGCGCCAACAGGCGTCTTCATCATTTCATCCGTCCTGTGTTCTGTGTATTGCACCCTTTCCTGGTTCTGACGCCGCCCACTTCGGCCGTCTCTGTGACAGAACACATGGGGTTAAAACATCATTTCAATAAGATGGGGCAAGAAACAAAACACCTTCAAATCAATCCTACAGCAGACTGTTTAAAATTAGAAGAACGTTTGTGTCTATTTATTTATTGTTTACTGAAGATAAATGTCAACGTTTGGAAAACAGAATCTTTGTATGTGTTTAACAGTTTCCGTATTGTAAGATCTAGCGAGACCCGGTTCTGCTTTACAGAGATGACCAGGGGACTGAGCGGTCTGGAAAGAGGGGGTGCAGGGATGGGAATCTGAGCCAGTCTGTGAGAAGGTGGATTCGGAGGTGACCGGGGGACTGAGCGGTCTGGAAAGAGGGGGTGCAGGGATAATCTGAGCCAGTCTGTGAGAAGGTGGATTCGGAGGTGACCGGGGGACTGAGCGGTCTGGAAAGAGGGGGTGCAGGGATGGGAATCTGAGCCAGTCTGTGAGAAGGTTTCGGAGGTGACCGGGGGACTGAGCGGTCTGGAAAGAGGGGGTGCAGGGATGGGCCTCTTTTTAATCAGTTCCAGCACGTCATTGATCAGAATTGCGATTGGCAGTATTCTGTTAAAATGAGCTTCTCACAGTGGCAACGCATTCCTTCAATTGAAGTCACTGTTAGTCACGTGAAAGCAGTTGAACAAACACAACAGTTATTGTGTCTCTAATAAATATCAAAGTCCATTTCCTTCAAAGGAATTGGAAATGGTACTGTGGACTCTTGAGACACACACACACACACACACACACCCCCTGCCTGCACTGTGTTTGGACTGCACTCATTAGCAGCATGATTTCCACGAACTTCCAGTGTGTGTATGAAGTGTGTTTGCTGCCCTTGATATTGCAAGCTGCCTGCACTGACATGTGTTTAGTGATGGCATGATTTCCACGCTGTCTCAGGGCTTCGTATTGATATTGCAAGCTGCCTGCACTGTGTTTAGTGATGGCATGATTTCCACGCTGTCTCAGGGCTTCGTATTGATATTGCAAGCTGCCTGCACTGTGTTTAGTGATGGCATGATTTCCACGCTGTCTCAGGGCTTCGTATTGATATTGCAAGCTGCCTGCGCTGTGTTTAGTGATGGCATGATTTCCACGCTGTCTCAGGGCTTCGTATTGATATTGCAAGCTGCCTGCGCTGTGTTTAGTGATGGCATGATTTCCACGCTGTCTCTTTGCTTCGTATTGATATTGCAAGCTGCCTGCACTGTGTTTAGTGATGGCATGATTTCCACGCTGTCTCATGGCTTCGTATTGATATTGCAAGCTGCCTGCGCTGTGTTTAGTGATGGCATGATTTCCACGCTGTCTCAGGGCTTCGTATTGATATTGCAAGCTGCCTGCACTGTGTTTAGTGATGGCATGATTTCCACGCTGTCTCTTTGCTTCGTATTGATATTGCAAGCTGCCTGCGCTGTGCTTTGGGTATGCAGTCACTTGCCCTATTGCACATCTGCTGTGGAAAAACATCTTGCAGAGTAACGAAACACAGGGGGCGCTACAGCAGACAGCTGCTGGGGTTATTGTGCAACATGTTTAGCATAGCGTCATGACAGCACCCACAATCATCCGTGTTTGGGAGTGACCGCTGATTTCACAGGTGATTTTCCAGTGATTCTGATTTCTTTAATCGTCCTCAGACAATGTTACAATGCTTTCTGTCGTCCCCTCGTTTCTGGTTCCTGAGTCACACTGGCACTGCGTTCCACGGATTTACATTAATCAATCAATTAATGAACCCATAAGCTGCTTTATACAATCGAGTAAATCTACACTGTCAGCATCTCAGAAACCTTGTGAGATACAGCTTCCTATTTGCAGGGTCTGCATTGTGTTGTGCAGGTTTGTAAACCCTGAAATTAGCAATGAAGTAGATCCATGATCAAATGAGCGCAATTACCTGTGAACTAACAAGGTGCCCCTTGCTGTTCTAATCCCCATTCGTAGCTTGATGAAGTGTCAGTGTGGATAATCTGTAAGCCTCAGTCTTGGTTGTGATGCTGAAGTCTCTGAATGCAGTTTCAGAAGGAGCTGCTGTACCGTGAACAAATACCTGTGACCATGTGATATCCTCATACTTAGTGAGAAGGGTGGCTATTTTAAACAGCAATAAATGGGTCGGCAGGTACCATGCTGCTTAGTGTTTATAACAGAGAGTGGGAGGGAGGCGTGTGGTCTAGTGGTTAGAGGTGAGGGGTGAGGGGCTGGGAGGGAGGCAGTGGGGTGTAGTTAATCTAGACAAGATTCAGAACTGGGCAGACACATGGCAAATGACATTTTAATAGAGAAAAGTGTAAGGTACTGCACGCAGACAATAAAAATGTGCATTATAAATACCATATGGGAGATATTGAAATTGGAGAAAGAATCTGAAAGAGACCTAGGAGTTTTTGTTGACTCAGAAATGTCTTCATCTAGACAATGTGGGGAAGCTATAAAAAAGGCTAACAAGATGCTTGGATACATTGTGAAAAGTGTTGAATTTAAATCAAGAGAAGTAATGTTAAAACTGTACAATGCACTAGTAAGACCTCCTCTTGAATATTGTGTTCAGTTCTTGTCACCTCACTACAAAAAGGATATTGCTGCTCTAGAAAGAGTGCAAAGAAGAGCGACCAGAATTATCGTGGGTTTAAAAGGCATGTCATATGCAGACTATTCAGTCTTGAACAAAGAAGACTACGCTGTGATCTGATTTCAAGCATTCAAAATTCTAAAAGGTATTGACAATGTCGAGGCAAGGGACTATGACCTGAAAAAAGAAACGAGGACCAGGAGTCACAAATGGAGATTAGACAAAGGGGCATTCAGAACAGAAAATAGGAGGCACTTTTCTACACAGAGAATCGTGAGGGTCTGGAATCAACTCCCCAGTAATGTTGTTGAAGCTGACACCCTGGGATCCTTCAAGAAGCTGCTTGATGAGATTCTGGGATCAATAAGCTACTAACAACCAAACGAGCAAGATGGGCCGAATGGCCTCCTCCTCGTTTGTAAACTTCTCTATGTTTTTATGTTAGAGCAGAGGAGCTGGGAGGGAGGCAGTGTGGTGTAGTGGAGGGGCTGGGAGGGAGGCAGTGTGGTGTAGTGGAGAGAGCGGAGGGGCTGGGAGGGAGGCAGTGTGGTGTAGTGGAGAGAGCTGAGGGACTGAGGGAGGCTGGGAGGGAGGCAGAGTGCAGTGTGGTGTAGTGGTGAGAGCGGAGGGGCTGGGAGGGAGGCAGTGTGGTGTAGTGGTTAGAGCTGAGGGGCTGGGAGGGAGGCAGTGTGGTGTAGTGGTGAGAGCTGAGGGGCTGGGAGGGAGGCAGTGTGGTGTAGTGGTTAGAGCGGAGGGGCTGGGAGGGAGGCAGTGTGGTGTAGTGGAGAGAGCGGAGGGGCTGGGAGGGAGGCAGTGTGGTGTAGTGGAGAGAGCGGAGGGGCTGGGAGGGAGGCAGTGTGGTGTAGTGGTGAGAGCGGAGGGGCTGGGAGGGAGGCAGTGTGGTGTAGTGGTGAGAGCGGAGGGGCTGGGAGGGAGGCAGTGTGGTGTAGTGGTGAGAGCGGAGGGGCTGGGAGGGAGGCAGTGTGGTGTAGTGGTGAGAGCGGAGGGGCTGGGAGGGAGGCAGTGTGGTGTAGTGGTGAGAGCTGAGGGACTGGGAGGGAGGCAGTGTGGTCTAGTGGTGAGAGCTGAGGGGCTGGGAGGGAGGCAGTGTGGTGTAGTGGTGAGAGCGGAGGGGCTGGGAGGGAGGCAGTGTGGTGTAGTGGTGAGAGCGGAGGGGCTGGGAGGGAGGCAGTGTGGTGTAGTGGTGAGAGCGGAGGGGCTGGGAGGGAGGCAGTGTGGTGTAGTGGTGAGAGCGGAGGGGCTGGGAGGGAGGCAGTGTGGTGTAGTGGTGAGAGCGGAGGGGCTGGGAGGGAGGCAGTGTGGTGGGAGGGAGGCAGTAGTGGTGAGAGCGGAGGGGCTGGGAGGGAGGCAGTGTGGTGTAGTGGAGAGCTGAGGGGCTGGGAGGGAGGCAGTGTGGTGTAGTGGTTAGAGCTGAGGGGCTGGGAGGGGGCAGTGTGGTGTAGTGGTGAGAGCGGAGGGGCTGGGAGGGAGGCAGTGTGGTGTAGTGGTGAGAGCGGAGGGGCTGGGAGGGAGGCAGTGTGGTGTAGTGGTGAGAGCGGAGGGGCTGGGAGGGAGGCAGTGTGGTGTAGTGGTGAGAGCGGAGGGGCTGGGAGGGAGGCAGTGTGGTGTAGTGGTGAGAGCGGAGGGGCTGGGAGGGAGGCAGTGTGGTGTAGTGGTTATCAGCAGTATTTAGTTTCACAGACACTAAAGTACTAATTGTCGACTTTACCTGCGGTAACATTATGGTCATCCAAGACTGGTCCTTTTTTGTTTTCTGCTGCATCCAGAAGAGAGGGCTCCATGTGGGCTATGGAGGCCCTGTCTCTGTCAGCCTGTGAAATGAAAACACTCGCTCACACGCTCTCTCTCTCTCACATACACACACTTCCACTTGCTCACACAGGGTCGAGGTTAATCATATCCCTGCTCCTGGCTGTGTGTCCCTAGTGGAGAGGGTGTACAAAAAAATAACGACAAGCCGGGAAAAAATGAACCTCGAGACTGAGAGTGGCTGTGGGTTTGGCTCTGCTTCCTCTCCAGTTAACGAATGTGCTAACAGCAGAACGTGCTGTCAGTGTGTAAGTTTGTCAACACCTGTCCTGCCACCTATGTACGAGGAAGTAAGCTGGACTAGATATAATAGGAAAAGGGTGCAGGAGCAGCAGTGAAGCTGGGTGTGATCAGCAAGCAGGCCTGTCTCCACGCTGGGGGGTGTGTTTGTGTCAGAGAGAGGGAGAAGATATATCTTCTGTTGAATATTATTTTCTTCAATGGTTAATAAAATTAACTAAAATCAATTCATAATAATAATAACCACAAATATTCTTTAAAATCGTTCTTTATAAAACAGTTCTGTTTTTTTACAATAGAGAGTTGGAGCTGTGCAATAGACCCTGCTGCAGAGAGTTGTGATGCTTGGTCTACGACGGTGTAACGCAGGCAGTAGTGCAGATTACTGTACCTCAAAATGAATTCTTACATGTCAGTGATTGTAGATGTAATTGGAGGAGGGAGGGGGGATTCCCAGCTAGTGGAGTCTAGCTCTTATTGGTGAGGGAGGGAGGCTGAGCTCACACCCGGGACTGTCTGCAGAGCTGAACTGTGCCTCGGGGGCGTCCTGTCCAAAGAAGCCCCGTGGGAGGCAGCCGCTGAATCGCAATCTTAAGAGGAAAATAAAGAAGTAATAAAATCAATTTTAATAAGCGCGGTTTCCAGTCTCCCGGGCGAGAGAGACGGGCTACGTTTTTAACTAGACTCGGACTGTCTGGCCATGAAATGCATCTGCTTGCTTGCTTGTTTGAAACCGTGTCTCCAGGCCATCTTGTCTTTCTCGGAGATGCAGAATCTTGTTTGACTGCAGCACCGGTGTTCTGGGTAAAGTGAAACAAACCAACAAAAGTGACGGTCCCACGGCAGCCCTCTGAAATGCTGGTTTTTGCTGTACTTACTGTACATCAAACATGGTCTTCCTGTAAATAGAAATGCAGTGTGTTATTTCAGTGCTTCAGTAGCTCTGGAGTGTGGAACTGTAAACGAATGACATTGCTCAGTTGGCTTGATGATGCTGCAGTTTTGTTTCAGAAAGTAAGGATGGTGTGAATCACAGGTTTCCTGTACATTGTATCCAGTTTGTGTGTGTGTCTGTCTGTGTCTGTGTGTATGTGTATTGTTGGAGTATTGTGTGTGTGTCTGTCTGTGTGTGGTTGGGGTATGGTGTGTGTGTGTGTCTGTCTGTGTGTCTGTGTCTGTATGTTTGTGTGTGTGGCTGTCTGTGTCTATGTTTGTGTGTGGCTGTCTATGTCTCTGTTTGTGTGTGTGTATGGCTGTCTATGTCTCTATGTTTGTGTGTGTGTGTGGCTGTCTATGTCTCTGTGTGTGTGTGTGATTGTGTGTCTATGTCTCTGTCTCTAGGTTTGTGTGTGTGTGGCTGTCTATGTCTGTATGTTTGTGTGTGTGGCTGTCTATGTCTCTGTGTCTATGTCTGTATGTTTGTGTGTGTGGCTGTCTATGTCTCTCTGTGTGTGTGATTGTGTCTCTATGTCTCTGTCTCTAGGTTTGTGTGTGTGTGGCTGTCTATGTCTGTGTGTTTGTGTGTGTGGCTGTCTATGTCTCTGTGTCTATGTCTCTATGTTTGTGGGTGTGTGTGTGTGGCGGTCTATGTTTGTGTGTGGCTGTCTCTGTTTGTGTGTGTGGCTGTCTATGTCTCTGTTTGTGTGTTTGTGTGTCTATGTCTCTATGTCTCTGTCTCTAGGTTTGTGTGTGTGTGGCTGTCTATGTCTCTGTGTCTATGTCTCTATGTTTGTGGGTGTGACTGTCTATGTCTCTGTGTCTATGTCTATGTGTGTGTGTGGCTGTCTGTCTCTATGTCTCTGTCTCTATTTTTGTGTGTGTGTGGTTGGGGTATTGCATTCAGCTGCTCTGCAGGACGTGTATCTGCAGCTGGGCTGTCGACTGCTTTCCTATCACCCACATAGTGGGTCTGTCTGCCCCCCGCCGGGGCCCTGCTAGTGCTGCATTCTGGCCCGGGTGAAGGGCAGCTCCACAGCTCGCTGGTTAGTGAGAGATTTTAGCAGGGTCACCCAGGGGCAGGGACTGGCTCTCCAGACAGCTGCAGCCTGGTGTCAGGGACAGGGCAGGAGCAGAGAAATGGGGGGTGAGGGAGGGGGGTGGCTATGCAAATTAGGCGGCTGCTAATCCTGTTTCCAATGTGGTATCGTTCAAGTGTGGGTACTAGCGATGCCTTTCTGTGTTTTAATGAAGCTAGTCCCCTGTGTGTCATTCTGGAGTGCTATGAGGGTTAACCCCTCAGGTGCTTGGAGACGCTGTGTGGACCCTGACACACTTCAGCGTGCTGGTGAAACGGAGCGATTAGACGGCTATTCATTCTACTAATTGGAGTGTGAGAGCAGCCTCAGCAAAGCGCTCCCCCAGGCTGCTTCCTCTGTGCTTTTAGTAATCCCTTGTAAACAACTCTTCTCACACACTCTCCATCCCTCGCTCCCTCACACACTCTCCATCCCTCGCTGCCCCAGACTGACTGGAACACAGCCTTTCCTCTGTCTCCCTCTCACGCACTCTCCACCCACCGCTGCCCCAGACTGACTGGAACACAGCCTTTCCTCTGTCTCCCTCTCACGCACTCTCCACCCACCGCTGCCCCAGACTGACTGGAACACAGCCTTTCCTCTGTCTCCCTCTCACGCACTCTCCACCCACCGCTGCCCCAGACTGACTGGAACACTGCCTTTCCTCTGTCTCCCTCTCGCGCACTCTCCACCCACCGCTGCCCCAGACTGACTGGAACACAACCTTTCCTCTGTCTCCCTCTCACGCACTCTCCACCCCCCGCTGCCCCAGACTGACTGGAACACAGCCTTTCCTCTGTCTCCCTCTCACGCACTCTCCACCCCCCGCTGCCCCAGACTGACTGGAACACAACCTCGAGGTGGAAACTATTAATAAAAATAATTACACTCCCCCTGCCCACTGGCCGACAGCCGCCTCCTCCTCCTCCTCATAAAAGGACATTGATGTTTTTTATGTTAATCCTGAATAGTGCAGCTATAGACAAACAATTCAGACTGTGCTTAACTCCTTACAGGCTCTGTCTCTGTTGATGTACCGTGCAGCGTGATCACTGCAGTGCTATGACGTGGCTGTGCCGGCCTCTGTCTCTGTTGATGTACCGTGCAGCGTGATCACTGCAGTGCTATGACGTGGCTGTGCCGGCCTCTGTCTCTGTTGATGTACCGTGCAGCGTGATCACTGCAGTGCTATGACGTGGCTGTGCCGGCCTCTGTCTCTGTTGATGTACCGTGCAGCGTGATCACTGCAGTGCTATGATGTGGCTGTGCCGGCCTCTGTCTCTGTTGATGTACCGTGCAGCGTGATCACTGCAGTGCTATGATGTGGCTGTGCCGGCCTCTGTCTCTGTTGATGTACCGTGCAGCGTGATCACTGCAGTGCTATGACGTGGCTGTGCCGGCCTCTGTCTCTGATGATACCGTGCAGCGTGATCACTGCAGTGCTATGATGTGGCTGTGCCGGCCTCTGTCTCTGTTGATTTACTGTGCAGCGTGATCACTGCAGTGCTATGACGTGGCTGTGCCGGCCTCTGTCTCTGTTGATTTACCGTGCAGCGTGATCACTGCAGTGCTATGATGTGGCTGTGCCGGCCTCTGTCTCTGTTGATTTACCGTGCAGCGTGATCACTGCAGTGCTATGACGTGGCTGTGCCGGCCTCTGTCTCTGTTGATTTACTGTGCAGCGTGATCACTGCAGTGCTATGACGTGGCTGTGCCGGCCTCTGTCTCTGTTGATTTACTGTGCAGCGTGATCACTGCAGTGCTATGATGTGGCTGTGCCGGCCTCTGTCTCTGTTGATTTACTGTGCAGCGTGATCACTGCAGTGCTATGATGTGGCTGTGCCGGCCTCTGTCTCTGTTGATGTACCGTGCAGCGTGATCACTGCAGTGCTATGATGTGGCTGTGCCGGCCTCTGTCTCTGTTGATGTACCGTGCAGCGTGATCACTGCAGTGCTATGACGTGGCTGTGCCGGCCTCTGTCTCTGTTGATTTACCGTGCAGCGTGATCACTGCAGTGCTATGATGTGGCTGTGCCGGCCTCTGTCTCTGTTGATGTACCGTGCAGCGTGATCACTGCAGTGCTATGATGTGGCTGTGCCGGCCTCTGTCTCTGTTGATTTACCGTGCAGCGTGATCACTGCAGTGCTATGACGTGGCTGTGCCGGCCTCTGTCTCTGTTGATGTACCGTGCAGCGTGATCACTGCAGTGCTATGATGTGGCTGTGCCGGCCTCTGTCTCTGTTGATGTACCGTGCAGCGTGATCACTGCAGTGCTATGACGTGGCTGTGCCGGCCTCTGTCTCTGTTGATGTACTGTGCAGCGTGATCACTGCAGTGCTATGACGTGGCTGTGCCGGCCTCTGTCTTTCAGGCTTGTCCTGCCCATTTTTGTTTGTTTGTTTGTTTTGTACATACTTATTGGAAGTCCCTACTACAGGATACACTGGGGGTGGACCAAAAGCAAATAGGCAGAACAGAATGTGCAAACGTGAGTCCAGAGGCTCTGGACAACACCTGGTTTACTGGAGTCAAAGCCCTCCCCTGTGCCAGGCCATTGTTCATCAATACAGAAGTCACACAGCACAAGGCATGTGCGATACAGAACACAGGGGAGGCAGAGCAGCCACCATCGTGCTACAGGTTTTATACACACTGCTCTGCTGAGTGAAAAAGCAGAGGGAACAGCTTAGCTTGAAGGGGGGAAAAAATAGATTGTTGAAAAGCTGAGAGAAAGCAGCTGTCTGGACTGTATCCACAGCCACACTTGATTACACAAGGTGCAGTACACTGTTATTGTTCTGTTTTCCAGGCTCTAGTCACACTCCTCTTCAATAGGCATTGTGTTCACATGTTGTTTTTAATTGCCGGTGGCTTGCTGAATAACTCTCTCCTGCGCAGGGCAGCCTGGTCCCTGCGGTCCTGCATGGGGCTGAGGAACGGAGGGAGGGAGGGAGGGAGGGAGGGGGCTGTGTGATTAAGCACTTTGGCCAGGAATGTGCTGTGCTGGTCCTGTGAAGCGGAGAGTGGCCGGTTCATAGCTTGTTGTTGTTATTATTAGAATAATAATATACAATGACACTCAGGATGCCTGAGAATAAGAGTCTGTGTCTTCTCTGCATTTTCAGGACATCGAACCCCTTAGCCATGTAATGTCATATTACTGTATTTGTGTGCTCTGTCATTTTTTTTTTTTTATAGTTGATATTTTCTTCGATGCGTACCAGCTGATGTCCTTTTTTCTGCCACTTCTAAAAGCTGCATTTTTAAAGCGAGGTGGTTTTAGAAATCAGATCCCCTTAGAGTGTGCAGCTAATGCTGGCATAGTTACAGAGATCATGGAAAATAATCTTGTAAGCAGGCACAGTAAAGAGGGGGTCCCACTGTCTGTGTGTGTGTGTGTATAACAGTGTCTGTGTTTATTGTGGTCAGGTTACCTTGTATAGCTGCTCCAGACTCTCACTGTGTGTGTATCAGTGTGTGTGTGTGTGTGTGTGTGTGTGTGTGTGTGTGTGTGTGTGCGAGCGTGTCAGTGTGTGTACAGTGGCTTGCGAAAGTATTGACCCTCCTTGGCATTTTTCCTATTTTGTTGCCTTACAACCTGGAATTAAAATGGATTTTTATTTGGATTTCATGTAATGGACATACACAAAATAGTCCAAATTGGTGAAGTGAAATGAAAAAAATAACTTGTTTAAAAAATAAATAACGGAAAAGTGGTGCGTTTATATGTATTGACCCCCTTTCCTGTTAAGCCTCTAAATAAGATCTGGTGCAACCAATTACTTTCAGAAGTCACATAATTAGTTAAATAAAGTCCACCTGTGTGCAATCTAAGTGTCACATGATCTCAGTATATATACACCTGTCTGAAAGGCCCCAGAGTCTGCAACACCACCAAGCAAGCGGCACCATGAAGACCAAGGCGCTCTCCAAACAGGTCAGGGACAAAGTTGTGGAGAAGCACAGATCAGGGTTGGGTTATAAAAAAATATCCGAAAATTTGAACATCCCACGGAGCACCATTAAAGCCATTATTAAAAAATGGAAAGAATATGGCACCACAACAAACCTGGCAAGAGAGGGCCTCCCACCAAAAATCACGGACCAGGCAAGGAGGGCTTTAATCAGAGAGGCAACAAAGAGACCAAAGATAACCCTGAAGGAGCTGCAAAGCTCCACAGCGGAGATTGGAGTATCTGTCCATAGGACCACTTTAAGCCGTACACTCCACAGAGCTGGGCTTTACAGAAGAGTGGCCAGAAAAAAGCCATTGCTTAAAGAAAAAAATAAGCAAACACGTTTGGTGTTGCCAAAAGGCATGTGGGAGACTCCCCAAACATATGGAAGAAGGTACTCTGGTCAGATGAGACTAGAATTGAGCTTTTTGGCCATCAAGGAAAACACTACATCTGGCACAAACCCAACACCTCTCATCACCCCGAGAACACCATCCCCACAGTGATGCATGGTGGTGGCAGCATCATGCTGTGGGGATGTTTCTCATTGGTAGGGACTGGGAAACTGGTCAGAATTGAAGGAATGATGGATGGCGCTAAATACAGGGAAATTCTTGAGGGAAACCAGTTTCAGTCTTCCAGAGATTTGAGACTGGGACGGAGGTTCACCTTCCAGCAGGACAATGACCCTAAGCATACTGCTGAAGCAACACTCGAGTGGTTTAAGGGGAAACATTCAAATGTCTTGGAATGGCCTAGTCAAAGCCCAGACCTCAATCCAATTGAGAATCTGTGGTATGACTTAAAGATTGCTGTACACCAGCAGAACCCATCCAACTTGAAGGAGCTGGAGCAGTTTTGCCTTGAAGAATGGGCAAAAATCCCAGTGGCTAGATGTGCCAAGCTTATAGATACATACCCCAAGAGACTTGCAGCTATAATTGCTGCAAAAGGTGGCTCTACAAAGTATTGACTTTGGGGGGGGGGTGAATACTTATGCACGCTCAAGTTTTCTGTTTTTTTGTCTTATTTCTTGTTTGTTTCACAATAAAAAAATATTTTGCATCTTCAAAGTGGTAAGCATGTTGTGTAAATCAAATGATACAAACCCCCAAAAAATCTATTTTAATTCCAGGTTATAAGGCAACAAAATAGGAAAAATGCCAAGGGGGGGGGTCAATACTTTCGCAAGCCACTGTATCTGTGTGTGAGTGTTTGTGTTCAGGTTACCATGTGTAGCTGCTCCAGACTCACTGTGTGTGTGTGTGTGTGTGTGTATCAGTGCGAGCATGTCAGTGTGTGTATCGGTGTGTGTGTTTGTGTGTATAGCAGTGTCTCTGTTTTATTGTGTTCAGGTTACCATGTGTAGCTGCTCCAGACTTTCAGATGTGGTGTACAATCGACGTGTGGTGACCCAAAAACTGTCAGTGTCGAGTTCAGGTTAAGGACACACATCGGCAGATGTCTCGTGATCTGATGACAAAATGGAACTACATATGTCCAATGAGATACACTTGAGTTCGTGTGGTCTGAGTCTTGTGTAGTAGCAGCACTACAACTATCGTAGGAGCTCTGAGTTTCACAGTGATAACGACAAGTCAATGGTTACACTGATCGTGTAGCACGTGTGTTTAAACACAAGTCCAATGGACACATCCGAAGAGTGAGAGTCTGTGTGTGTGTGTGTGTGTGTGTGTGTTGTCGATGTCGCATCGACACACACAACGACACACACCGCATGGAACTACAGTTCTCATCGAATGGTGGTGTGAAATGTCTGCACGCAGTAGACACACGCACACACACAACACACCTATGTTGTTTGCCAGTTCACAACTTCACAAGTAACATGGTGCGACATGTGTAGGTCCTGTGAGACTCCAGACACACACAACACACACAGGGACACCTACGGAGACAAAGACACCACACAAACTTTGCACAATGGTTACACAGTGGGTTGAGGTTGTAGCATAGAGAGTGGGTTCACCACACAAATCAACACTTACACACAGCTACACCATGGTAAGCCGTACGCCTCACGAGGTGCTGCAGTCAGTAGTTGTGTACAGAGGGGCATCGCGAGAGAGTCACAAAACACACTAGAGTTTGTCACCACGTGTAGAAGAAGCGGTCCATGACCTAGACTCGCAGACCAGTGATAACGTCAAGTCCGAAATGACGAGTTGGAACGGGCACACCTCACAGTCCCATTTGTGACGCAGGTACACTCAGGAGTAACAGGTGTGGTATGTGTGTGTGTGTGTATCGCAGTGCTGTGTGTTTATTGTGTTCAGGTTACCTTGTGTAGCTGCTCCAGACTCTCACTGTGTTCCAGTGTGTGTGGTGCTGTGCTGTGCTGTGTGTAGAGGGGGCTCATAGGTCGAACCCAGTCCAGTGTGCTGACCAGGTAGTAGGCGACACATGCTGTCCCGTGATCGGAGACAGAGTGTGTTCCATCAGAAGAGAGTTCAGGCTTCCGACTGTGTGAGTCCAGGTCACACACAAGGTGAGCGCTGGCGATTGACTCCTGGAGCACAGGAGAGTGAAGCGCTGTATGCCAGTGTGCGTTCCAAGGGCGTAGCACAGTGCCCATCCGTCCGTGCTGTGGTTGTGGAGAGCTCGACTGAAGTCTGTCCAGTCAGTGGGTACAGTGGCGCAGGAGAGAGACTCCCCGTTCCCACGAGCTCCGATCCGACGCGCAACAAAGGCCGTATTGTCTCGTGTTCGTGGTGTCACAGAAGCTCCGATCATCGAGAGCTCACCCCACATACACAAAAGAATGTGAGTCCAAGGTGTAACACAAGGTCCGATCGACACGACCACACGACCTGTGTCGAGTCACAAGGGTCACAGTAAGGGTCCGAGTGGACACGCATTCAAACACCTGTCTCTCGAGTCACAAGGTACACAAGGTCCCGATCCGACACGAGACAGAGAGTCTCGAGTCACAAGTTGCTCCAGTGACCACGTACTAGCTGTCGATACGACATTGAAACTCATCCTTTATGTGTTGCTTTCACTTCAGAGTAACGTCTGGAACTAGGAAAACCCACACCTGTGCAGTGTGTGCGGTATAGAGCTCAGTTTGTTCCAGTGTGTTCCAGGCTAATCTGTACTGTGTGTGCTGGAGAGAGCTCATTGTTCATGCTTCACCTGCTACCTGTGCTGTGTGTGTGCTGGACAGAGCTCAGTGTTCCAGGCTAGGCTGCGCTGTGTGTGCTGGAGAGAGCTCAGTGTTCCAGTGTGTTCCAGGCTAGGCTGTGCTGTGTGTGCTGGAGAGAGCTCAGTGTTCCAGTGTGTTCCAGGCTAGGCTGTGCTGTGTGTGCTGGAGAGCTCGGTGTTCCAGGCTAGGCTGTGCTGTGTGTGTGCTGGAGAGAGCTCAGTGTTCCAGTGTGTTCCAGGCTAGGCTGTGCTGTGTGTGCTGGAGAGAGCTCAGTGTTCCAGTGTGTTCCAGGCTAGGCTGTGCTGTGTGTGCTGGACAGAGCTCAGTGTTCCAGTGTGTTCCAGGCTGCTGTGCTGTGTGTGCTGGACAGAGCTCAGTGTTCCAGTGTGTTCCAGGCTGTGCTGTGCTGTGTGTGCTGGAGAGAGCTCAGTGTTCCAGTGTGTTCCAGGCTAGGCTGTGCTGTGTGTGCTGGAGAGAGCTCAGTGTTCCAGTGTGTTCCAGGCTAGGCTGTGCTGTGTGTGCTGGAGAGAGCTCAGTGTTCCAGTGTGTTCCAGGCTGGGCTGTGCTGTGTGTGCTGGAGAGAGCTCAGTGTTCAGGCTAGGCTGTGTTGTGTGTGCTGGACAGAGGCAGTGCTCCAGGCTGTGCTGTGTGTGCTGTTCCAGGCTGTGCTGTGTGTGCTGGACAGAGCTCAGTGTTCCAGTGTGTTCCAGGCTAGGCTGTGCTGTGTGTGCCGCTGAGCTGCCTGGATTAAGTTGCAGACGCCTGTGCTGCTGCTGTTCTTTCAGACTGTGGGGAGGTGGAGCAGAGCTGGATCAGCTGCTGAGTTGTCCATGTCCTGTTTGGTGACGTTATCTGATGTGTTTTCCATTGTTTGGATTATTATGTTATTGGAATGACCAGGTTCTAGAAATTCAAAACCAGCATACACAGTGCCACCAGGAAACACAACAGCAGGGCTCCCAGTCTGTCAGATCCAGAGCCCTGGGTTTGTGAGCAATGTTTCCCTTTCCAAAAAAATCAGTATATTATGGGGTGTGAGCCTGTAGTAACATGTTTTTTTTTTGCTTGGTGTTGGATGAAGTGTTGATGTGCCTCTCTGCTTCTCTTCCCTCCATTCTCAGATCTCCAGCCTCGTGGTCCTGCAGTTGCTAGCTCTGGTTGGACATGATGACCAGCTGAACAGCCCAAAGTACAAGTGTGCTGTGTCCTTCGACTTCATCCGCGCCATCGCCAGGTAAACACCAGGGGGGGCTCCTGACTGGAGAACCACATCCGTTCTCAAATCAGAGGTGGAGGTGACTAAACAAGCAGCTTGGTCCTTGCGCAGCATTGCTGTCCTGCCTTTATGAAATCAGAGTTCCTGGCTATAAACTGGGCTGAAGAATTGCAAACATCTGCTGTCTGGTGATGAGGGGCCAAGACTTCTCCCTCACACAGGAACGCTGCTGCAACCAGACACACATTTCTAATTTTGTATTTTTTCTCTTTATAACAAGCGTTTGTACTTGGCAGGGAAAAGCAACAAAAAAGAGAATATAAAAAAGCTGTGAAATGGCTGGAGATGTTGGCTTTTCCATTGATTCACTGCCAAAATGGAAATGATTGTCACAGAACAGCAGGCTACAGAAACAACACGCTCAAAATATCCCTCTTTCTCAGCTCTGTAGGAACAGTGATGTGGGGCCAGGGGCAGTGGAGGGGTCAGACATGAGCTCAGGGACTGGGAGGGAGGCAGTGAGGTCCAGTGGTTAGAGCTGAGAGACTGGGAGGCAGTGTGGTCTGGTGTGTAGAGCTTTGGGACTGGGAGGGAGGCAGTGAGTTAATGATGGGATCAGCCAACTCTCCGAGTCTTGCAGGACACTTCACTAACTCCGTCAGTTCGAAGGTCACTCCGTAATCAAGTCGGTGTTTAGAGCTGAGGACGATTGGGAGGCAGTGTGGTCCGGTGGTTAGAGCTGAGGGACTGGGAGGCAGTGTGGTCCAGTGGTTAGAGCTGAGGGACTGGGAGGGAGGCAGTGAGGTCCAGTGGTTAGAGCTGAGGGACTGGGAGTGAGGCAGTGAGGTCCAGAAGGGACAGCTTGGGAGGGAACCCTGCAACAGAGAGTCGCAGTGGGTAGAGACTGAGGACTGGGAGGGGCAGTGAGGTCACTAGGACCGAGGTCACCAAGCTTGTGGGACTGGGGGGAGGGACCCTAAGTCAGTCGTCCAGGAGAGTGAGAGGTCTAGAGGGCTCGGCCATCCTAACCGTCCAGTGGTTTCCAGAGGTCCTCAGGGTACGTGGGAGGTCGGCAACTACTTGGAGGTCCCTCCGTCACTCAAGTTTACCAGATCTCGAAGGAGTGACCCTGCCCAGGTCAGTCAGGTCCAGTGGTCAGAAAAGATGAGAACTCCTGACCCTCACTCAGTCATTCCAGGTCAGATGTAGTGCAGAGTCTTGGACTGACCTGAGTCCAGTCACACCAGGGTCACCAAATCTCGACTCCATGACCCTCACTTAGTCAGTTCAAAGGTCACCAGGATTCGACTGCTCACTAACCCTCCGTCACCACAGGACCGTCACATTGTCGAAACCCTTAGACCCTAGAATTACTTAGTGAGGCCAAGTCGTTTTAGACTCAAAAGGTAACCAGTACAGTCGACTGTCGACTGGGAGGGAGGGAGGCAGTGAGGTCCAGTGGTTAGAGCTGAGGGACTGGGAGGGAGGCAGTGAGGTCCAGTGGTTAGAGCTGAGGGACTGGGAGTCTTTGGAGTGAATCAGGTGGGATCCAGTGGCAGGAGATCCTGTCCAGGAGTGAGTCAGTGAGGTCCAGTGGTTAGAGCTGAGTAACTGGGTACGTAGCTTGTGAATGCAATAAGAATGGTTGAAGGCATTCTCTTTTTCTACTGTAACCATCAGTGGAAGGACTTGGCTTGCAGAATGAGAGAGAAGCCATTCCAATCTCCACAGGATCCCCCTGCCTGCCAGTATCCTGCTCCAGGCTTCCCTTGTTTCAGTATTTGAAGTGGCTGGCATTTGGAGAGGAGCCTTTACTCTCTGCTGCTGCAGCTGTTTCATCTCCAGGCCTGTTGCTGAACAGAGCAGGGCTTCTGGTTCTGGAGCATGTTTCTAAACGGACGGAGCCACTCTGGGACCTGTTTTAATACATGTTCCTGTGCTAGGGAGGCAGGCTTGCTGCAGATGTGCATCACGTCAAATAAGATCCCGAGTTTACAATGATGTGCTCAATTAGGTTTCTTCTCAATTTTCCAGCACTGTCTGAAAACTGTAATTGTAATTGTTCTGGTGTCCTTCAGAAATGTGTAACAGCCTTATCGAAGAGAAAAGCTTAAGGAAACGCCCGGTTCTCTCTCTCTCTCTCTCTCTCTCTCTCTCTCTCTCTCTCTCTCTCTCTCTGTACATAGAAAGTAGCTTTTAAAGAACACCTAATTGCATTGCGTTATACTTGCCAGCCAGAGACTGGATCAGTCAAAGTGTCTTTATAGTAGCAAGAGCCAGCTCCAATGAGTGAACATCTACCGTGGATCCCGTTTCCTTTTCATTGCTGACAGGACACAGTGTTCACTAGGTGGGGCTGGCTCTCATTTCTACTATACTGTATATGAAAAAAAAAAAAGTAATTTATGTAATTTATTTAACACTTTCGAGTGCATGTATAGTCAGCTCTCTCCACTACACCACACTGCCTCCCTCCAAGCCCCACTACACCACACTACCTCCCTTCCAGCCCCTCCCCCCTCCCAGCCCCTCAGCCCTCCACTCTGCACCACTACACCACACTGCCTCCCTCCCAGCCCCTCCGCTCTCACCACTACACCACACTGCCTCCCTCCCAGCCCCTCAGCTCTCACTACTAGATCACACTGCCTCCCTCCCAGCCCCTCCGCTCTCACCACTACACCCCTCTGCTCTATCCACTGCCTCCCTCCCAGCCCCCCGCACAACAAATGTACGGTGTGACGAGGAGGCGCGGGATCACCACTACACCCTACTGCCTCCCTCCCACCCCTCCGCACTCACCACTACACCACACTGCCTCCCTCCCAGCCCCCCAGCTCTAGTCCACTAGACCACACTGCCTCCCTCCCAGCCCCTCCGCTCTCTCCACTACACCACACTGCCTCCCTCCCAGCCCCTCCGCTCTCACCACTACACCACACTGCCTCCCTCCCAGCCCCTCCGCTCTCACCACTGCACCACACTGCCTCCCTCCCAGCCCCTCCGCTCTCACCACTACACCACACTGCCTCCTCCCCAGCCCCTCCGCTCTCACCACTACACCACACTGCCTCCCTCCCAGCCCCTCCGCTCTCTCCACTACACCACACTGCATCCCTCCCAGCCCCTCCGCTCTCACCACAACACCACACTGCCTCCCTCCCAGCCCCTCCGCTCTCACCACTACACCACACTGCCTCCCTCCCAGCCCCTCCGCTCTCACCACCACTACACCACTACACAACACTGCCTCCCTCCCAGCCCCTCAGCTCTCACCACTACACCACACTGCCTCCCTTCCAGCCCCTCAGCTCTCTCCACTACAACACACTGCCTCCCTCCCAGCCCCTCCGCTCTCACCACTACACCACACTGCCTCCCTCCCAGCCCCTCCGCTCTACACCACACTGCCTCCCTCCCAGCCCCTCCTCTCTCACCACTACACCACACTGCCTCCCTCCCAGCCCCTCCGCTCTCACCACTACAGCTCTTGTCACACACTGCCTCCCTCCCAGCCCCCCGCGAGGACTGATGTGGTGTCCCACGGAGGGGGTGGCGAGGTGGCCCCTTGTGACGACCCACTACACCACAATGCCTCCCTCCCTCCCTCAGCAGCCCCTCCGCTCTCACCACTACACCACACTGCCTCCCTCCCAGCCCCTCCGCTCTCACACCACTACACCACACTGCCTCCCTCCCAGCCCCTCCGCTCTCACCACTACACCACACTGCCCCCCTCCCAGCCCCTCCGCTCTCTCCACTACACCCATCCAGACCCTCCGCTCTCAACCTCAACCCAGCCCATGCGCCTCTCCAGCCACTTTACTACCACCACCGCCCTCCACCCCGCCCCCTCCGCTCTCACCACTACACCACACTGCCTCCCTCCCAGGCCCCTCCGCTCCACACTACACCACACTGCCTCACTCCCAGCCCCTCAGCTCTACTCCAATACACCACACTGCCGCCGCCCTCCCTCCCAGCCCCTCACTGCTCCCTCCAAGCCCCTACTCCACCACACTGCCTCCCTCCCAGCCCCTCCGCTCTCACCACTACACCACACTGCCTCCCTCCCAGCCCCTCCGCTCTCTCCACTACACCACACTGCCTCCCTCCCAGCCCCTCCGCTCTCACCACTACACCACACTGCCTCCCTCCCAGCCCCCCCGCTCTCACCACTACACCACACTGCCTCCCTCCCACAGCCCCTCCGCTCTCTCACCACTACACCACACTGCCTCCCTCCCAGCCCCTCCGCTCTCACCACTACACCACACTGCCTCCCTCCCAGCCCCTCCGCTCTCACCACTACACCACACTGCCTCCCTCCCAATCCCTCAGATCTAACCACTACACCACACTGCCCCCCAGCTCTAACTACACCACACTGCCTCCCTCCCAGCCCCTCCGCTCTCACCACTACACCACACTGCCTCCCTCCCAGCCCCTCCGCTCTCTCCACTACACCACACTGCCTCCCTCCCAGCCCCTCCGCTCTCACCACTACACCACACTGCCTCCCTCCCAGCCCCTCCGCTCTCACCACTACACCACACTGCCTCCCTCCCAGCCCCTCCGCTCTCTCCACTACACCACACTGCCTCCCTCCCAGCCCCTCCGCTCTCTCCACTACACCACACTGCCTCCCTCCCAGCCCCTCCGCTCTCACCACTACACCACACTGCCTCCCTCCCAGCCCCTCCGCTCTCTCCACTACACCACACTGCCTCCCTCCCAGCCCCTCCGCTCTCACCACTACACCACACTGCCTCCCTCCCAGCCCCTCCGCTCTCACCACTACACCACACTGCCTCCCTCCCAGTCCCTCAGCTCTCTAACTACACCACACTGCCTCCCTCCCAGCCCTCAGCTCCACTACACCACACTGCCTCCCTCCCAGCCCCTCCGCTCTCTCCACTACACCACACTGCCTCCCTCCCAGCCCCTCCGCTCTCACCACTACACCACACTGCCTCCCTCCCAGCCCCTCCGCTCTCTCCACTACACCACACTGCCTCCCTCCCAGCCCCTCCGCTCTCTCCACTACACCACACTGCCTCCCTCCCAGCCCCTCCGCTCTCACCACTACACCACACTGCCTCCCTCCCAGCCCCTCCGCTCTCACCACTACACCACACTGCCTCCCTCCCAGTCCCTCCGCTCTCACCACTACACCACACTGCCTCCCTCCCAGCCCCTCCGCTCTCACCACTACACCACACTGCCTCCCTCCCAGCCCCTCCGCTCTCACCACTACACCACACTGCCTCCCTCCCAGCCCCTCCGCTCTCTCCACTACACCACACTGCCTCCCTCCCAGCCCCTCCCCCACTACACCACACTGCCTCCCTCCCAGCCCCTCCGCTCTCACTACACCACACTGCCTCCCTCCCAGCCCCTCCGCTCTCTCCACTACACCACACTGCCTCCCTCCCAGCCCCTCCGCTCTCTCCACTACACCACACTGCCTCCCTCCCAGCCCCTCCGCTCTCACCACTACACCACACTGCCTCCCTCCCAGCCCCTCAGATCCACTACACCACACTGCCTCCCTCCCAGGATGTGGTGTGAGACGGAGGGAGGGTGGGGAGGCGAGAGTGGTGACTGTGGGGGTTTGTGACGGAGGGAGGTCGGGGCTCTCACCAGCTACACACACTGCTTCTCTCCTCCCAGCCCACCTCCGCTCCACCACTACAACCACACTGCACTCCCTCCACAGGGATCCCTTCGCATCTCACCACTAACACCACCACTGCCTCCCTCCCAGGCCCCTCCGCTGACTCTCCACTACACATCACCTCCCTCCCAGCCCCTCCGCTCTCACCACTACACCACACTGCCTCCCTCCCAGCCCCTCAGCTCCACTACACCACACTGCCTCCCTCCCAGCCCCTCCGCTCTCACACTACACACACTGCCTCCCTCCCAGCCCCTCCGCTCTCACCACTACACCACACTGCCTCCCTCCCAGCCCCTCCGCTCTCAGCCCCTCCGCTCTCTCCACCACTAGCCCCTCCGCTCTCACCACTACACCACACTGCCTCCCTCCCAGCCCCTCCGCTCTCACCACTACACCACACTGCCTCCCTCCCAGCCCCTCCGCTCTCACCACTACACCACACTGCCTCCCTCCCAGCCCCTCCGCTCTCACCACTACACCACACTGCCTCCCTCCCAGCCCCTCCGCTCTCACCACTACAGCCACACTGCCTCCCTCCCAGTCTGCTCTCCCACTACACCACACTGCCTCCATCAGCCCCTCCGCTCTCACCACTACACCACACTGCCTCCCTCCCAGCCCCTCCGCTCTCACCACTACACCACACTGCCTCCCTCCCAGCCCCTCCGCTCTCACCACTACACCACACTGCCTCCCTCCCAGCCCCTCCGCTCTCACCACTACACCACACTGCCTCCCTCCCAGCCCCTCCGCTCTCACCACTACACCACACTGCCTCCCTCCCAGCCCCTCCGCTCTCTCCACTACACCACACTGCCTCCCTCCCAGCCCCTCTGCTCTCACCACTACACTGCACCCTCACACTGCCTCCCTCCCAGCCCCTCCCAGCCCCCTCCGCTCTCTCCACTACACCACACTGCCTCCCTCCCACACTGAGTTTATGTAGCTATGTTGTATGACTTAAAACAATTACATGTTTGCTGTAAAAATGTTTCTAAAATTGCGACATGCTTATGAAATCTACAAACACAAAGTTAGATGAACAAAACCTAAGAGGACCAGCTGAACTGCACGAGTTACTAAAATCAACGAACCAAAGTCTTTCTTTGATCTGTTTCAGACACAGGCTGCAGTGCTGAAGTCCATTCAAAAAAGAAAATGTACAGAACCCTTTGGAGCATAAATATTTCAAAAGCTCTCTGTCTTTCTATAAATACTTACTAAGTTGTGTTTCTTTTTTGAGCAACAGAGTAGCATCAATGTGCAGCTGTAGAGGTGTTAACCCGTGTGTAGTATTGCGCTGTGGAGGAGTGCTGGGGCTGGGATAACCCGTGTGTAGTATTGCGCTGTGGAGGAGTGCTGGGGCTGGGATAACCCGTGTGTAGTATTGCGCTGTGGAGGAGTGCTGGGGCTGGGATAACCCGTGTGTAGTATTGCGCTGTGGAGGAGTGCTGGGGCTGGGATAACCCGTGTGTAGTATTGCGCTGTGGAGGAGTGCTGGGGCTGGGATAACCCGTGTGTAGTATTGCGCTGTGGAGGAGTGCTGGGGCTGGGATAACCCGTGTGTAGTATTGCGCTGTGGAGGAGTGCGGGGGCTGGGATAACCCGTGTGTAGTATTGCGCTGTGGAGGAGTGCTGGGGCTGGGATAACCCGTGTGTAGTATTGCGCTGTGGAGGAGTGCTGGGGCTGACGGGCTGGATGTCTCCATTGGAGACAGGTTTCAATACACGTTACAAGTCTTGGTTTATCCTAAAATGTTCTTTCAGTTGATTTAATCAGAGCTTGTTAGCCATCGTTTATTCACACGTCTTGCCAGGCTTGTATGATAGGTAATTGTAAACGTTCAGTGAAATTAGCTCAAAGACCTCTGTTCCAGTAAGTGCACTCGCTGTGTTGAAGCTGATTTAGGGGGTTTTAATGAAAGCGCTGCCTCTCTTGTCAAACAGTCAGTGGTACAGAAATAATTCTGCATTCCGTGCCGTCTCAATGCATCCTACGCACTTCATAATACTAGTGAAATAACAGCAAGCTCTTCAGCGCTGAGATTAATGCTGGTCTGCAGACTCTCTTCTCGACGGGCCATGTTTCACACTGACAGCATTCTTGGTATTAGCTTGTGTGCCATTCATTACACTCGTCTGTCGATGAATTTGGTGTAATTGCTTGAAACAATCCAGCATTGCCAGGATCCAATACAAAACCCCTTCGCCTTAGTAAATGCTAGGGAGGGATTGGTCAGCCTGGGATTGAGATGTGAGCCTTAGACTCCTTGGACTTCTCTAGCAGCCTGTCAGAGTCCCAGAGTACCTGCGTGTTTCTATAGCAGCCTGTCGGAGTCCCAGAGTACCTGCGTGTTTCTCTAGCAGCAGGCTGGAGGAGGAACATCAAAGCCAGGCAGCTTTTCAAAGTGATGAGAGCCTCTCTTGTCTTAGGCAAGAAGTTAAGCACTTCCAGTTCTATTTTTGTTTGATTTTTATTTATTTATTTATTTATTTATCAGGGGGAAAAAAAAGCATCTCTTTCCAAGAGCGCTTGTCTATTTCCCCTTGTTCCTCTGGCAGCACAGTGTCCCCGAGCTCCAGGCTGGGGCAGTGGTAGAGTTCTGGAGCTGAGCTGCTCACACCACTTCATGCAGTGCAGCACAGCTGTGTGTTCTCCCATCCAAACCCCAGCCTGAGTACACTGTCCTGCCACAAACCCCAGCCTGAGTACACTGTCCTGCCACAAACCCCAGCCTGAGTACACTGTCCTGCCACAAACCCCAGCCTGAGTACAATGTCTTGCCACAAACCCCAGCCTGAGTACACTGTCCTGCCACATACTCTTGCCTGCAGTTGTGTGTTGGTGTTGTGCGATTCTGAATCCTGCCAGTAAGCTGAGGTGAGCGGCTCTAAAAACTGCTTGTGCAACAGAGTCTGGCTTCTTTGTGCGGTGGTTAAGATGCTGTCTTTGAGAGTGTGTGGTCACTGGCTCACACCCAGCCTCTACCCTGTAACATTGGAGACCTGGAGACTCACGAATTGCCTGCAGTTCATTGCTTAGGTTAAGAGGGGGGAGAGTGTAAGGGGCAGGTCTGTTAGGTTAAGGGGGGGGAGAGTGTAAGGGGCAGGTCTGTTAGGTTAAGGGGGGGGAGAGTGTAAGGGGCAGGTCTGTTAGGTTAAGAGGGGGGAGAGTGTAAGGGGCAGGTCTGTTAGGTTAAGGGGGGGAGAGTGTAAGGGGCAGGTCTGTTAGGTTAAGGGGGGGGAGAGTGTAAGGGGCAGGTCTGTTAGGTTAAGGGGGGGGAGAGTGTAAGGGGCAGGTCTGTTAGGTTAAGGGGGGGGAGAGTGTAAGGGGCAGGTCTGTTAGGTTAAGGGGGGGGAGAGTGTAAGGGGCAGGTCTGTTAGGTTAAGGGGGGGGAGAGTAAGGGGCAGGTCTGTTAGGTTAAGGGGGGGGAGAGTGTAAGGGGCAGGTCTGTTAGGTTAAGGGGGGGGAGAGTGTAAGGGGCAGGTCTGTTAGGTTAAGGGGGGGGAGAGTGTAAGGGGCAGGTCTGTTAGGTTAAGGGGGGGGAGAGTGTAAGGGGCAGGTCTGTTAGGTTAAGGGGGGGGAGAGTGTAAGGGGCAGGTCTGTTAGGTTAAGAGGGGGGAGAGTGTAAGGGGCAGGTCTGTTAGGTTAAGAGGGGGGAGAGTGTAAGGGGCAGGTCTGTTAGGTTAAGGGGGGGAGACTGTAAGGGGCAGGTCTGTTAGGTTAAGGGGGGGGAGAGTGTAAGGGGCAGGTCTGTTAGGTTAAGGGGGGGGAGAGTGTAAGGGGCAGGTCTGTTAGGTTAAGGGGGGGAGACTGTAAGGGGCAGGTCTGTTAGGTTAAGGGGGGGAGACTGTAAGGGGCAGTGCCCGTATGAATGCAAGTGTTTTGTGTAGCCGAGCCCTGTGCTCTGGTGTCCCTCGCTGTCCTCCGCGGGTCCTCTTGAGTCAGGGCAGGTTGTGATGCCGAGAGGTGCAGCAGCTGTGAGAGCAAGTGAAGGAGCAGAAGGGCTGGCAGAGAGTGTAAGGGGCTGGTCTGTTAGGTGGAGAGTGCACATGCATACACCCCCACTACCACAAGCATGCACACACACACACACACTACCACAAGCATGCACACACACACACACACACACACTACCACAAGCATGCAGACACACACACACACTACCACAAGCAAGCTTGTGTGTTTGCTGTTCCAATGCCTGAGCACCAGGAGCGCACGAGCTAATGAATCCTTTTCTGCTTTTTTATTCTTTCAGGACAGTCAACTTTGAAATTGTGAAGTACCTGTATGACTTCCTGTGAGTTTCGCTGTGAGAAGCGGTGCTCTGGAGAGGAAATGCTGGACAGAGCTGCACTGGGAGCGAGAGATCAGAGGAGCAGGGAGAGAGAGAGCAGGTGTGACCCAGCATGCCTCCCTGAGCTCTGATTGGTCAGCGAGGAGCCGCAGAGTGGGGTGTATCACGCAGTGGAGTTGTCATAACCTGGATTTTTGGACCACTGTCCAGGATGACGTCTCTCTCTCTCTTTCTCTGTCTGTTGCCCACAGAGGAGCGCAGAGCTGTAATGTTTTCTGCACCTGTTAATAAAGTTACTGTAAAACACTGAAAGAAAACGCCTGCTGTCCAGTTGCTTGGGAATATGCCCGTTTTGAACACACACCAGCCTACCGTACGCACTACATTCCTGTTCGGTTCATTCATGCCAGTTCTGTGGCGTGCAGCAGAGACTTCCTGCTACGTGCTGCACTGACACTGGCTTCCACCGCTGTTCATACAGCTCATTTCAAAACGCAGGAGTTCCTGGAAAACTAACTCGCTTGTCAGGTCTGTGATGTTTCTCCATTCAGTTCCACTACCAGTTTTAAATGTACCGCTTCACTGCCAGGCTGTTTTAACTGCTCGATACCACGCCAATGATACAGACTCTGAGATAGTCCCACTTTTACCTGGGCCCATCACTTGTGGTGTTCAGTAAAAATTTACTGTTTTAACCTGTTTAATCTCTGGGCACATCAATAACGCAGATCTTTTTCACGTGTCCACTTTCATTATATCTCCTCTGAGCGGCTGATCAGTTAGTAGTAATGCTGTATAGTCAAGAGGTCGTACTTGCCTCTTGACTATAGAGCTTGCTCTTCAGTTGAATGGTCAGTCGCTCGTCTTTGAAGTGTATGGTTTGCTGTTCGTGTCCAGCCCTTGCCTTTCCATTCAGTTGAATGTGCTGAGATGCCCCCAGGTCCCTGGTACTGGTTGGGGTTGCATACGGTGAGCCCAGGAGCCTCCCACTTCACTATCAGTGCCTGTTTCAGCAGTGAGGCTGCACTCCCTGTCCCTGTTTGTCTTGGCTGTGGCTTCACAAGCTCAATCACTGCAGGTGACACACTAACTGATCTCTGCTGGATAATCATTTCGCTTCCTGCTTCTCACACACGCTGCTTTTACAAGCTCAGGAGAAAAAATTCATGAATAAATTCATGAAAAAGGGTTATTTTGTATGTTAGTTTTGTGGGATAATAATTTTGAAATGTCAAAAAATAATTTGACATGTCAAGATAAATAAAAATGTAATAGAAAATCTGCTAAGACGGCAGTAATCTTTGAACGGGGCCTCTAGGTGGGAGTGGTGCCTTTGCAAGCAGACTGGAGAGGAGCTGCAAGGGTTAAGCTCTTCCTAATTCTAGGAGCTGTTGGCCGTCTGAGCTGTGCAGAAAGTCTTAAGGTTCAGTGAGTCACCGGCTTCAAATGGACAAAAACCAGCCCTGCAGGTGATCGCTCGAGCTCGCTGTGCCTGGCCGGTCAGCTCTGCTGTAGCGCAACGAGGAGAAACAGTCCTTTACGGTTTGGACTCCCTAACTCATGGGAAGATCAGTCACTTTGCACAACCAGGCCATTCCTTTACCAGGTGAGCCACTCGGGCACCCTGCTCTATACTTTAGTCTGAGCAGTGCTTTTAACCTGGCAAAGGATTCAGTTCTCCTGAAATGAACACATGAGGGCGCTCAAGAGTACCCAGTTGTGGTTAGCCAAGGTTTCTGAATCCATTCCCTTACCTCTCATTAGCAGCAGTGATCACAGATACAGACCCACGGTTCCTCTGCTGAAGAGCTTTAGATTCTTTTGCTTGTATTTTATACTTCAATGTGTGATGTGCAGGTGTTTCAAACACAACGCTACTCTGTATAATAGATGGGAAGCGTATTGCTGCTTCCTGGTACACACATCACTTGCAGTTCAAACTGACTCCATCGGACTAGAAATGGCATTTTACTGCTTGGGTTCCCACTCTTGTGTAGAGCACTGGACTGTTAAAAAAACCAGTCTAGGAAAGCAGCCTGTGTGTCAGTGTGATCACCCCTTAGAAACGTGTTAATGCAATTCCACTCACACGTGGACTCTACTCTCCAGAACACACGCTGCAGACCCAGCACAAAGCTTTTAACCTTCTTAAGGAACTGGGCTGTTGTTCAAACGGTTTCTTCTAAAAATACATTTGAGTATCACCCAGGAAACTGACAGTTTGGATAACCAGAGCCAACCCGTCAGTACATTTTAATGAACTGGACTCTCGATTCTACACTGCAGACCTGTGTACAGCGTGGCTTGGAGACTCGGACTCTCGATTCTACACTGCAGACCTGTGTACAGCGTGGCTTGGAGACTCGGACTCTCGATTCTACACTGCAGACCTGTGTACAGCGTGGCTTGGAGACTCGGACTCTCGATTCTACACTGCAGACCTGTGTACAGCGTGGCTTGGAGACTCGGACTCTCGATTCTACACTGCAGACCTGTGTACAGCGTGGCTTGGAGACTCTGACTCTCGATTCTACACTGCAGACCTGTGTACAGCGTGGCTTGGAGACTCGGACTCTCGATTCTACACTGCAGACCTGTGTACAGCGTGGCTTGGAGACTCGGACTCTCGATTCTACACTGCAGACCTGTGTACAGCGTGGCTTGGAGACTCGGACTCTCGATTCTACACTGCAGACCTGTGTACAGCGTGGCTTGGAGACTCGGACTCTCGATTCTACACTGCAGACCTGTGTACAGCGTGGCTTGGAGACTCGGACTCTCGATTCTACACTGCAGACCTGTGTACAGCGTGGCTTGGAGACTCGGACTCTCGATTCTACACTGCAGAGCGGGCCGCTACAGGACACATGAGAGAGGCTTGTGATTGTGTCAGTTTCATTTCTGTTTTGCTAAAGTGATGCAGATTGCTGGAGCTAAAACCCTTGATAGCTGGACAGAGTTATAAAGGTGTGTGGTGCCTTTTCTTGTTATTGTAAAATAGCAAGAAAAAAGCAATGCAACTAATCACAAGCAGCGGTCACTGAAGAATACACAAGTGTGCCTGGTCAGGTTGTTACGGTCTGTCTATCTATCTATCTATCTATCTATCTATCTATCTATCTATCTATCTATCTATCTACACACACAATACATCTCACAGTGCTCTACAAAGTTACAAACAAAACAAGAGAGTTCATCTATAAAACACCCCAGTTATATAACAGCACATTTACAGTTGGATTAAATTTTCACAGAAAGGGTTTCAGATTGCACTGGGGAGTGTATTCCCAGCTCTGAGCAGGAGCGCAGTGTCTCTGAATGGTGTTTGAGGACCCTGTGAGGATGCAGGTACGGTACAAATTCTGCTTTGTGTTCAGGGGTGCTCGGGGCTTGTGTTTGCTTTGGGTTGCAGCCCTTTCTGGTTCAGAAGACACTATAACTGGGAGGGAGGGGATACTGTAAAAGGGTAACAGTGAGTGAGTGTGTGAGACGGAGGGGGAGAGGGGGGGAGGGGGGGGGAGAAGCTGGGAAAAATAAATTATTTCCAGCCTGGCAGCTGCTTTGGAATTGTATGTTAAGTCAGAACACAAGGAGAAATAAAAAAGGGAGAGAAAGAGAGAGTGCAGCACAGAGAGTGAACTTGGAGTATCAAATGGAAAAGAGAAAGGAGGATGGAAAAGGGTAACCACAACACAGAGCGGCGGGTGCAAGACAAGGAGGAGAGATGTGAGAAGTGACCAGGAAAGAACAAGAACAGAGCAGTCTGGGGTGAGAGGAGGAGGGGAAAAGAAGAAGGATAAAGTAAGAAAAGAGATGAGAAATTGAAGAGAATAAATTAGAGAGGGAGAGAGAGGAGAGTCAAGAAGGGGATGATAGACAGAAAGAAGGAGGCTGAGGGGTGGAAATAGAGAATAGCAGGAGAGAGAGGGGTGGAGGAACGACAGACTGACTGAGTGAGAGAGGGCGGGCCGGCCGGCCCTCTTTGCCAGCTTGTGTGGGGCGGGGGTTTTGTATTTAAGAGGAAAGGAGAGGAGGATAGGCAGGCTCTGAACACAGAGCTAGACAGTAGACAGCAGAAGCAAGCAAGCAGAGGTAGTCTAAGAGCCCCTGCCTCAGTCCTGACGAAGCTTCTCTCTCTCGCTCCTCGCTGAGACTCTACTCTGCTGCCCCTCTCTGTCTCACTCGGTCTCTTCTCTGGAGAGGGCTTGCTGTGTTTTTGGGGATGACTCCAAAGTCTGTGCTGGCTGCCCTGGTCTGTGCCCTGCTGGCTCAGGCGTTGGGGGGCAGGGCTGATTTGGGGGCGCCTGTGGGCTACTACCCTCGTTTTAACCCCTTCTTCTTCCTGTGCACCCACCATGGGGAGCTGGAGGGGGGTCTGGAAGAGGGGGAGGTGGTCATCTCGCTGCAGATTGCAGGAAACCCCTTGGCATACGTCCCGGGACAAGAGTACCAGGGTGAGTACCCGAAACACTGACACAGTGTGACTGTATATACAGATCTGTATACAGACTACTGGGGGTGTGAAAACAATGTTGTGGCTGAATTAACTTTGCTTACATGGTGTTATTATTTTCCTTTTATAATGGGATTTGTATTCCTAAAGCAGCTGTACATAACTTCAAATGAAAATTAAAACATTTCATTTAACATGACAAAGTATAGTAACTGCTATAGAGTATGTTAAAAGAATATTTTTTACTCAATTTTCTACACATACTATGTAGGCAAGGTGTGTGTTCATGTGTGCGAGTATATTTACTGTGTACAGCAAGCAGTTCAGCGATTCCTTCAGCCGTGTGTCAGTGTGTGTGGGGGTGCTTCTCATGCCCTGCTGAGGACACAGGGGAGCGAAGAGGAGAGTGTCGGGAGCGTTGTTCTAGGATCCCGCTTCTCTCCTGTACAGAGAGCGTGAGACTGCATAGCAACGCATTGCACGAGCAGTGTTTCACAGAGAGCTGTGGAGAGTTTCAATGTGCTGCAATGAACATTATGACCTCTGGAAAGCTTGAGGATCTCGTACTGATAGTCGAGTCTGTCAGTCTCGCACTGACAGGAGCACACTCGCGCATACATGGCACTCTGGGTGTGTCCTTGATAGATATATACAAGGGGGGTTGAGAGAGGGAGAGAGAGGTTTGTGATGTGGTTTCACTAGAGTTCACTGTGCTATTCTAATGCAAATGCCTTCCCAGCTGTGTGTGTGTGTGTGTGTGTGTAGGGGAAGGACTGTGGTTAGTGCTTCAGTGCACTGTCCTGGAGAGATTACTGGGCAGCTGTCTTTCTGTTTTGATCTGTTTATCAGTCTTAACTTTGGGATTCTAGCAGGCTAACACTTTACTAGCAGCAGCAAAAAGCCTTTTTTCCATTTCTCATCTGCATTAAAAGCCAATAGCCCTGAATGACTGTGACTGAAATGGGTGTAATCCCGAGACAGGCTCCTGGCAGATTATTGTCCCTGCTCTGATGATAAAGTAACAGCGGGCGGGAGGGAGGGATGCCGGGCTCGGCTGGCTTCAGCCTGTTTCCGAGCTGCATTATTGTTACCAAAGTTCTGCTCCGACTGCCCTGAAGAGCATTTCATAGTTCTGGGATGCCAGCATGATGCCAGTCTGTGGCTCGTATCTCTGGTAAGAGCTCCAGAATATCCTACGTTAGACCAAGCAGCAAATACAGAAACACATGCAATGCTTTATCCAGTGCCTTGTTCAGGAATGCTTTATCCACTGTCTTGTTCAGCAATGCTTTATCCACTGTCTTGTTCAGCAATGCTTTATCCACTGTCTTGTTCAGTAGTGACATTGTCTGGAAGCAGACTGGTTAGAATACTCAGCTACATTTCTTTTTAGAGTTTCAGTATAAACCTGCTATTTTGTGGCATTTTCTTTTGGAACATACTGATATCTTGTACACTAGTCAGCATTGTTTGTGCTGGCTGTTTTCAATGGATAGGTGGTGCACAGGATATTAGTACTGTAGAGGAGTGAGTCTGAACTACCTTCACTGGGGCTGAGAGGAACAGTGGACAGAGCAGGAACTGTGTGTGTGTGTGTGTGTGTGTGTGTGCGCGTGTGTCTCGTACACTAAGTGCCTGTGCTGGTGAACTGGTTGTCAGTTGTCTTGAATAATGTATTGAGTTAATGCTTTGATTAGTAGTTTTTGGTATTATCAACACATGCATCCTTTTTTTGGGACGTTTTAAAGTCTTTGAAATAAACAACACCTCAAAACCTGTCAAGATTGTAAATCCATTGTTTTGTTTGTTTTGTGACACACTGAACTAGGGAGAGCAGACAGTACTAGCTATAATATACCATTATCATTGTATACCTGATATCACCTGTCTGTCTGTCTGTCTGTCTGTCTATCTATCTATCTATCTATCTATCTATCTATCTATCTATCTATCTATCTATCTATCTATCTATCTATCTCTAATTATCTATCTATCTAGCTATCTATCTATCTATCTGTCTATCTAGCTATCTATTGATCTATCTATATATCGATCTGTCTATCTGTCTATCTATCTATCTATCGATCTGTCTATCCGTCTATGTATCTATCTATCTATATATCGATCTGTCTATCTATCTGTCTATATATCCATCGATCTGTCTGTCTGTCTATCTATCTCAAATTGTCTGTGATTTTAAGGTGCTTTCTTTACACTAGGATGATCAGATAATAGAATTGATTTTATATATGATTTTTGGAAACAGTAATATGAATGTGTTTCTGCTATTTCTGTTTTTCTTGTTATTGGTTAAAATAAAGTATATGTGTAAAAGGTAATCTATCTGTCTATCTAGCCTGTCTCTCTAATGTCTCTCTATTCCTATTGATTTGCTGTTTATCTTAATCAATGACCCTGCACTCTGATCTCCATCCTGCCCTCATTGACTAACTTGTCTTGTAAATGTCTGTGTCCCCGTGATGGAGATTTTCAAATCATTCCCATCCTCATCTCCATCCTTGCAGCACCTATGCAGTAGTAAGACACAAGTCAGATTCAAATTAGTGCCCTCATTTTCAACAGCAGTGCTTCTCATAGGGGTCGTGAGTGTGAGTGCGAGTGTGTGAGTGTGAGTGTGAGTGTGTGTATTGTGCTGGGTGGCTGGACGTTGTCTATTTCTCGTATGAGTTATGGTTGCTGCGCCCCTCCATTACCGCTGCAGCAGTCCTGAGTGCTGTGATGGGTGGTTAGAGCTCAGCTCAGTGCATCTGAATGGCTGCAATTAGCTGCTGAATGCAGGGTCAGTGCCCGGCCGGTGGTTGGGAGGCTCTCATTGCGAGTGGAGACATCGTAATCTCCAGTCCGCTGTGTTAATGATAGGGTGAGATGCTGCCTTGTTGTCTGATCTGCAGCGTGTGATCCCACACTGACCTCCCAGCCACTCACAGCACAGGCAGCAGAGACTCAGACAGTAAACGCAGTGGGTGTGTGAGACCCCATTGAGGGAGTGTGGGTCACTGCGTCATTTTTAAAGGGTTTCTCGAGGGATCTTTACCCCTGGTTCATTCAAGGAGTCTGTTGTTTGTCATTTTGTTTCATAACAATACCAGTTTAATTTTCCTTCTCGTGAAAAAATTGTGCAGATTTGAGCATGAAGACCCTGAGGAATCACCCGGGGGGTTTAAACCCTCCCTCCATCCCCATGTCCCCCTGTCTCCTCCTTGTATTTATCACTAGAGTTGATGGGAACAGGTTTGCTGTGTCGTTTCTTTCATTTTGTTTTAGCAGGGCAGTAAAACGCAGCTCCTTTGCCTGTGTTGGTTTTTCATGTCTCAATAACCTGAAGACGACACACAGAATTAAACTTCTTTGCACCTCCGCTTCACACCAATTATCACGTATTGATGCGCTTCAGGACTGCACTCATTTACATCCGTGGTCTGGCACTGTAGAGACACTCTTACTGTATGAGGCTCCCTGAGATGTGTCTGATTAATCCAAACCAGCACTGAGCTGCACACGGCACTTATCAATCTAACTGGAGGCTCTACACACTGCACTTATCAATCTAACTGGAGGCTCTACACACTGCACTAATCAAATACAATCTAACAGGAGGCTCTACACACTGCGCTAATCAATCTAACAGGAGGCTCTACACACTGCACTTATCAATCTAACAGGAGGCTCTACACACTGCACTAATCATCAATCTAACAGGAGGCTCTACACACTGCACTAATCAAATACAATCTAACAGGAGGCTCTACACACTGCACTAATCAATCTAACAGGAGGCTCTACACACTGCACTTATCAATCTAACAGGAGGCTCTACACACTGCACTAATCAATCTAACAGGAGGCTCTACACACTGCACTAATCAAATACAATCTAACAGGGGGCTCTACACACTGCACTTATCAATCTAACAGGAGGCTCTACACACTGCACTAATCAATCTAACAGGAGGCTCTACACACTGCACTAATCAAATACAATCTAACAGGAGGCTCTACACACTGCACTAATCAAATACAATCTAACAGGGGGCTCTACACACTGCACTAATCAAATACAATCTAACAGGAGGCTCTACACACTGCACTAATCAAATACAATCTAACAGGAGGCTCTACACACTGCACTAATCAATCTAACAGGAGGCTCTACACACTGCACTAATCAAATACAATCTAACAGGAGGCTCTACACACTGCACTTATCAATCTAACAGGAGGCTCTACACACTGCACTAATCAAATACAATCTAACAGGGGGCTCTACACACTGCACTAATCAATCTAACAGGAGGCTCTACACACTGCACTTATCAATCTAACAGGAGGCTCTACACACTGCACTAATCAATCTAACAGGAGGCTCTACACACTGCACTAATCAAATACAATCTAACAGGGGGCTCTACACACTGCACTAATCAAATACAATCTAACAGGAGGCTCTACACACTGCACTAATCAAATACAATCTAACAGGAGGCTCTACACACTGCACTAATCAAATACAATCTAACAGGAGGCTCTACACACTGCACTAATCAATCTAACAGGAGGCTCTACACACTGCACTAATCAATCTAACAGGAGGCTCTACACACTGCACTAATCAATCTAACAGGAGGCTCTACACACTGCACTAATCAAATACAATCTAACAGGAGGCTCTACACACTGCACTAATCAAATACAATCTAACAGGAGGCTCTACACACTGCACTAATCAAATACAATCTAACAGGAGGCTCTACACACTGCACTAATCAAATACAATCTAACAGGAGGCTCTACACACTGCACTAATCAAATACAATCTAACAGGAGGCTCTACACACTGCACTAATCAAATACAATCTAACAGGGGGCTCTACACACTGCACTAATCAAATACAATCTAACAGGAGGCTCTACACACTGCACTAATCAAATACAATCTAACAGGAGGCTCTACACACTGCACTAATCAAATACAATCTAACAGGAGGCTCTACACACTGCACTAATCAATCTAACAGGAGGCTCTACACACTGCACTAATCAAATACAATCTAACAGGAGGCTCTACACACTGCACTAATCAAATACAATCTAACAGGGGGCTCTACACACTGCACTAATCAAATACAATCTAACAGGGGGCTCTACACACTGCACTAATCAAATACAATCTAACAGGAGGCTCTACACACTGCACTAATCAATCTAACAGGAGGCTCTACACACTGCACTAATCAAATACAATCTAACAGGGGGCTCTACACACTGCACTAATCAATCTAACAGGAGGCTCTACACACTGCACTAATCAATCTAACAGGAGGCTCTACACACTGCACTAATCAATCTAACAGGAGGCTCTACACACTGCACTAATCAATCTAACAGGAGGCTCTACACACTGCACTAATCAATCTAACAGGAGGCTCTACACACTGCACTAATCAAATACAATCTAACAGGAGGCTCTACACACTGCACTAATCAAATACAATCTAACAGGAGGCTCTACACACTGCACTAATCAAATACAATCTAACAGGAGGCTCTACACACTGCACTAATCAAATACAATCTAACAGGAGGCTCTACACACTGCACTAATCAAATACAATCTAACAGGAGGCTCTACACACTGCACTAATCAAATACAATCTAACAGGAGGCTCTACACACTGCACTAATCAAATACAATCTAACAGGAGGCTCTACACACTGCACTAATCAATCTAACAGGAGGCTCTACACACTGCACTAATCAATCTAACAGGAGGCTCTACACACTGCACTAATCAAATACAATCTAACAGGGGACTCTACACACTGCACTTATCAATCTAACAGGAGGCTCTACACACTGCACTAATCAAATACAATCTAACAGGGGGCTCTACACACTGCACTAATCAATCTAACAGGAGGCTCTACACACTGCACTTATCAATCTAACAGGAGGCTCTACACACTGCACTAATCAATCTAACAGGAGGCTCTACACACTGCACTAATCAATCTAACAGGAGGCTCTACACACTGCACTAATCAATCTAACAGGGGGCTCTACACACTGCACTAATCAATCTAACAGGGGGCTGTTGTTTTCACAGTGCTGTAGTACACAGAGGGGCAGTGATTGTCCTGTTTTATTTAAACTCTCTGGTTAGACGTTTTTGAATGTGTTTTTCATGCAGCACACACAGAATATACAGGGGTCCCTCAGAGTGAACCCGGATTTCTGTCTGATCATACTCCTGGCAAATACATTATTATTATTATTATTATTATTATTATTATTATTATTATTATTATTATTATTATTATTCACTCTTTAACCAGCAATAAACTCATTGAGACCAAGGCCTCATTTACAGTGTGTCCTGGCAAGAGGACCAGGGGCAGGCAGCAGTCACTGCACATCACACTCTGAAAGACAACATCGTACAATAAATCTGGGATCAGAAACATTCACACTTCCATAGTTCCTGGAACCTACTCATTAAAAATAAAATCTTGCTGCCACATTTGCATCTCAAGCTGTACATTGAAATCCACACAGCTGTGCATGACTTCCCTTTGCAGATCATCGTTTGAGAAAGTAGCTTTTGATTTAGAGCAGCTACACAGCGTTGATGAAGAGATCGATCAGGGTAACGACTCCTTTGATTATCAGACCATTTTCAGGACAATCTTTGTGTTCCAGCTTCCTTCAGCAAAACTCTTCAGCAAGGGGGTTCCGAGACACAGTGCTTCACACACCCACCTGTCAGCCAGGAGTGACTCTTCGGCAAGGGGGCTCCGAGGCACAGCGCTCCACACACCCACCTGTCAGCCAGGAGTGACTCTTCAGCAAAGGGGCTCCGAGGCACAGCGCTCCACACACCCACCTGTCAGCCAGGAGTGACTCTTTGGCAAGGGGGCTCCGAGGCACAGCGCTCCACACACCCACCTGTCAGCCAGGAGTGACTCTTCGGCAAAGGGGCTCCGAGGCACAGCGCTGCACACACCCACCTGTCAGCCAGGAGTGACTCTTCAGCAAGGGGGCTCCGAGGCACAGCGCTCCACACACCCACCTGTCAGCCAGGAGTGACTCTTCGGCAAGGGGGCTCCGAGGCACAGCGCTCCACACACCCACCTGTCAGCCAGGAGTGACTCTTCGGCAAGGGGGCTCCGAGGCACAGCGCTCCACACACCCACCTGTCAGCCAGGAGTGACTCTTCAGCAAGGGGGCTCCGAGGCACAGCGCTGCACACACCCACCTGTCAGCCAGGAGTGACTCTTCAGCAAGGGGGCTCCGAGGCACAGCGCTCCACACACCCACCTGTCAGCCAGGAGTGACTCTTCGGCAAGGGGGCTCCGAGGCACAGCGCTCCACACACCCACCTGTCAGCCAGGAGTGACTCTTCGGCAAGGGGGCTCCGAGGCACAGCGCTCCACACACCCACCTGTCAGCCAGGAGTGACTCTTCGGCAAAGGGGCTCCGAGGCACAGCGCTCCACACACCCACCTGTCAGCCAGGAGTGACTCTTCGGCAAGGGGGCTCCGAGGCACAGCGCTCCACACACCCACCTGTCAGCCAGGAGTGACTCTTCAGCAAGGGGGCTCCGAGACACAGCGCTGCACACACCCACCTGTCAGCCAGGAGTGACTCTTCAGCAAGGGGGCTCCGAGGCACAGCGCTGCACACACCCACCTGTCAGCCAGGAGTGACTCTTCAGCAAGGGGGCTCCGAGGCACAGCGCTGCACACACCCACCTGTCAGCCAGGAGTGACTCTTCAGCAAAGGGGCTCCGAGGCACAGCGCTCCACACACCCACCTGTCAGCCAGGAGTGACTCTTCAGCAAGGGGGCTCCGAGGCACAGCGCTGCACACACCCACCTGTCAGCCAGGAGTGACTCTTCAGCAAGGGGGCTCCGAGGCACAGCGCTCCACACACCCACCTGTCAGCCAGGAGTGACTCTTCGGCAAAGGGGCTCCGAGGCACAGCGCTCCACACACCCACCTGTCAGCCAGGAGTGACTCTTCGGCAAGGGGGCTCCGAGGCACAGCGCTCCACACACCCACCTGTCAGCCAGGAGTGACTCTTCGGCAAGGGGGCTCCGAGGCACAGCGCTCCACACACCCACCTGTCAGCCAGGAGTGACTCTTCGGCAAGGGGGCTCCGAGGCACAGCGCTCCACACACCCACCTGTCAGCCAGGAGTGACTCTTCGGCAAGGGGGCTCCGAGGCACAGCGCTCCACACACCCACCTGTCAGCCAGGAGTGACTCTTTGGCAAGGGGGCTCCGAGGCACAGCGCTCCACACAGCTCGCCCTGATGTGGTGTGAGTGACCCGGGAATGTGCTTTCACCCTGCTACTCATTACTCTCTCCTGTACTGACATTACATACAAGACAGACTGACTATACATCACCTAGGTGAAGGCTATTAGTCCTCACAGTCTTGATAGAGAAAAACAGACATATCTGAAAAAACAATGTAACTAAAAGTAACTTGTATATAAAATGTAATCACATGGTACCAGCAAAACCATTGGAGAAAGCTGAACTACACCACAGGAAGTGATTAGGTACCAACTTTAGCTTTAGCAGCAGCTTTACAATGTACAGTATTGGCTTTGGAATATCTGCAAATACTGAATTATTCAAAGAACCAAAAGTCATTCAGGACAAGAAAAGGGGGTCCAGTGATAACGGTGCTGATGCTAATAAGAGGGAGGCCTTTTTAGCACTTTAAATAGCTGATGTGATAATGAGGAAATAACCTCTAAAACTTGCTTCTCAACAGACTCTTCCATGAAGTTATCTAAGCAGGCACTTCAACAAGAAGATTTACTGCCAACCTTAAATCACTGATGAATGTGAATTCATCAAACTACTGCATATAGGGAGAGGTGAACCACTGAGTAAAATCAAATATGCGTGATTAAAACGAATATCTAGTAAATCCATACCAGTAGTGACGCGTGTGTGTGTGTGTCTCTCTCTCTCTCTCTCTAAATATATATATATATATACACACACACACACACACATACACATACACACATACAGTGTGTGTGTTCAGTGTGCGTGCATGCAGACCCAGTGTGTGTGTGATTGTGCATGCATGCAGACCCATTGTGTGTGTGTGTGCAGATCCAGTGGGTCTGTGTGTGCGTGTGTGTGTGCGTGTGCTTGCATGCCTGTACTGCTCTGACCTGCCCTGCCTTGCCCTGCCCTGCCCTGCCCTGCCCTGCCCTGAACCCTGCCCTGCCCTGCCCTGCCCTGCCCTGTGCTGTACTGCACTGAAGTGACCTGTACTGTACTGGGGTGCTGAACTTGGACTGCGTGTGACCTGACATGCCCTGTACTGTACTGTACTGCACTGAACACATGCCCTGACACTGTACGTGCCGGGCATTGGGCCCTGCACTGTACGGGACCTGATACTGACCTGACCTGTACTGCCCACTGTAACGGGACTGTGACCTGTACATGCGCACTGGGACTGCACTGACCTGTACTGTGACGTGACATGACATTGACATGCCTGTACTGACTTGGACGTGACTGCGCCTCACTGACCTGACGGACCTGCCCTGTACTGTACTGCCATGCCCTGACATGACATGTATGCCATGACTGTTACTGACATGACATGACGTGTACTTGCCTCTGCACTGGACTGCCCTGTTACTGACGGTACTGACACGGGCCCTGTACTGACACTTGACATGACTGACTTGTACATGACCTGCCCTGCCCTGACTGTACTGTACGGACTGCTCATGCCATGTGTACTGACATGACTGCCCTGACTGTGTACTGTGTACTGTACTGCCCTGCCCTGTACTGCCCTGCCCTGTACTGTACTGCCCTGCCCTGCCCTGTACTGTACTGCCCTGCCCTGACCTGCCCTGTACTGTACTGCCCTGTACTGTACTGTGTACTGTACTGCCCTGCTGTACTGTGCTGTACTGCCTTGTACTGCCCTGCCCTGTACTGTACTGTACTGTACTGTACTGCCCTGCCCTGTACTGTACTGCCCTGCCCTGTACTGTACTGCCCTGCCCTGCCCTGCCCTGCCCTGTACTGTACTGCCCTGCCCTGCCCTGCCCTGTACTGTACTGTACTGCCCTGACCTGCCCTGCCCTGTGTACTGTACTGCCCTGCCCTGTACTGTACTGTACTGCTCTGCCCTGTACTGTACTGCTCTGAACTGCCCTGCCCTGCCCTGTACTGTACTGCCCTGCCCTGTACTGTACTGTACTGTACTGCCCTGCCCTGCCCTGCTGTACTGCTCTGAACTGTACTGCCCTGCCCTGTACTGTACTGCACTGTACTGCCCTGCCCTGCCCTGTACTGTACTGCCCTGCCCTGCCCTGCCCTGTACTGTACTGCCCTGCCCTGTACTGTACTGCTACTGCCCTGCCCTGCCCTGTACTGTACTGCCCTGCCCTGCCCTGTACTGTACTGCCCTGCCCTGCCCTGCCCTGCCCTGCTGTACTGCCCTGCCCTGCCCTGTACTGTACTGTACTGCCCTGCCCTGTACTGTACTGCTCTGACTTGCCCTGCCCTGCCCTGCCCTGTACTGTACTGTACTGTACTGTACTGCTCTGCCCTGTACTGTACTGCTCTGAAATGACCTGCCCTGCCCCGTACTGTACTGCCCTGCCCTGTACTGTACTGCCCTGTACCTGCCCTGCCCTGCCCTACCCTGCCCTATACTATGACTGTGTGTACTGTACTGTATGCCGGCCCTGTACTGCTACTGACATGACTGCCCTGCCCTGTACTGTATGTACTGCTCTGGAAACTGTACCTTTGCCCTGACATGCCCTGCCCTGCCCTGTACTGTACTGCCTGCGACTGCTGCCCTGCCCTCTGACGGGACGGGGCCTGGACCTGTACTGACTGGGACCTGTACTGTACGCTCTGCCCTGGACATGACTGCCCTGACATGCCTGTACGGGCCATGCCCTGACTGGACCCTGCCCTGCTGCCCTGCCCTGTACTGTACTGCTCCCTGCCCTGTACTGTACTGCTCTGAACTGCTCTGCCCTGTACTGTACTGCTGCCCTGCCCTGCCCTGTACTGTACTGCCCTGCCCTGCTGTACTGCCCTGCCCTGCCTGACCTGTACTGCCCTGTACTGCCCTGCCCTGCCCTGTGTACTGTACTGCTCTGCCCTGCCCTGCCCTGCCCTGCCCTGTACTACTGCCCTGCCCTGTACTGTACTGTACTGCCCTGCCCTGCCCTGTACTGTACTGCACTGCCCTGTACTGCCCTGTACTGTACTGCTCTGAACTGCCCTGCCCTGTACTGTACTGTACTGCACTGCCCTGTACTGTACTGCTCTGAACTGACTGCTGCCCTGTACTGTACTGTACTGAACTGTACTGCCCTGCCCTGTACTGTACTGCTGTACTGCCCTGCCCTGCCCTGTACTGTACTGCTCTGCCCTGTACTGTACTGTACTGTACTGCTCTGCCCTGTACTGTACTGCCCTGCCCTGTACTGCCCTGTACTGTACTGCTCTGCCCTGACCTGCCCTGTACTGTACTGCCCTGCCCTGCCCTGCCCTGCCCTGTACTGTACTGTACTGCTCTGTACTGCCCTGCCCTGTACTGTACTGCTCTGCCCTGCCCTGTACTGTACTGCCCTGTACTGCCCTGCCCTGTACTGTACTGTACTGTACTGCCCTGCCCTGCCCTGTACTGTACTGCTCTGAACTGCCCTGCCCTGCCCTGCCCTGCCTGCTGCTCTGTACTGCCCTGCCCTGCCCTGCCCTGTCTGCCCTGCCCTGCCCTGTACTGTACTGCTCTGCCCTGCTGTACTGTACTGCACTGTACTGCCCTGCCCTGTACTGTACTGTACTGTACTGTACTGCCCTGCCCTGTACTGCTCTGCTGCCCTGCCCTGCCCTGCCCTGCCCTGCCCTGCCCTGCTGTACTGCTCTGCCCTGCCCTTCCCTGTGCTGTACTGCACTGAAGTGACCTGCCCTGTACTGTACTGCTCTGAACTGACCTGACCTGCCCTGTACTGTACTGTACTGCTCTGTACTGTACTGTACCTGCCCTGTACTGTACTGTACTGCTCTGCCCTGTACTGTACTGACCTGCCCTGTACTGTACTGTACTGTACTGCCCTGTGTACTGTACTGTACTGTACTGCCCTGCCCTGCCCTGTACTGTACTGTACTGCCCTGCCCTGCCCTGCCCTGCCCTGTACTGTACTGTACTGAACTGACCTGTACTGCCCTGCCCTGCCCTGTACTGTACTGTACTGCTCTGCCCTGTACTGTACTGCTCTGAACTGACCTGCCCTGCCCTGTACTGTACTGCCTTGCCCTGTACTGTACTGTACTGTACTGTCCTGCCCTGCCCTGCCCTGCCCTGTACTGTACCTGCCCTGCCCTGCTGTACTGCCCTGCCCTGCCCTGCCTGTACTGTACTGTACTGCCCTGCCCTGTACTGTACTGTACTGCTCTGCCCTGTACTGTACTGCCCTGCCCTGTACTGTACTGTACTGTACTGTACTGTACTGCCCTGCCCTGTACTGTACTGTACTGCCCTGCCCTGCACTGCATTTGTATTAGCTCTTATTGTTGATGGATCCACATGTGTGTGTTTACTATACACAGTGTGACTGTAAGCTGCATTCTCTCGGTATAGTTCACTGTGTGTGTGTGTGTGTGTGTCAGTGTGTGTGTGTGTGCAGTATACTGTATGCTGGTTACTCAGTGTTGCTCTTTCTCTTTCAGTCACCATCTCCACCAGCACCTACTTCGATGGGCTCTTGGTGACCGGCCTCTACACCTCCACAACCGTCCAATCAGCACCCAGCGTGGGCGGCCCCGCAGCATTTGGCTTCGGTAAGTCTGACTGTCAGCAGCACTGTGAACTGTGGGCTCTGCAGTGTAAAGGATTACAGTGATGAGAATGGAGGGTCTTCTTACCCTGTAACCCTCAGGGATCATCTCAGCCAATAGGGTTAAGAGCAGGTAGAAACAAGCAGAACTTTACAATAATAAAACAGGATTTAAACAGCGACATATACATTTCAAGCAGGCTAAGTGTTCAGTTCAAATATAACCTAAAACACAGTTTAAAAAAAGCTTATCATACACAAAAACATTAATAGCATTAATAACAATAACTGATGTTGCTAAGTGAACTGGCCTCACTGATTCATACAGCAGGTCGGAGATGCTTAAATGTTACCTGGTCTAACTGCTAGTATTGTGAAGCCTGCTCATTACACAGTGCAGTAGAGGAGATGGATAACAGATCCTGCTAGTATTGTGAAGCCTGCTCATTGCACAGTGCAGTAGAGGAGATGGATAGCAGACCCTGCTGGTATTGTGAAGCCTGCTCATTGCACAGTGCAGTAGAGGAGATGGATAGCAGACCCTGCTGGTATTGTGAAGCCTGCTCATTGCACAGTGCAGTAGAGGAGATGGATAGCAGACCCTGCTAGTATTGTGAAGCCTGCTCATTGCACAGTGCAGTAGAGGAGATGGATAGCAGACCCTGCTGGTATTGTGAAGCCTGCTCATTGCACAGTGCAGTAGAGGAGATGGATAGCAGACCCTGCTGGTATTGTGAAGCCTGCTCATTGCACAGTGCAGTAGAGGAGATGGATAGCAGACCCTGCTGGTAGTGTGAAGCCTGCTCATTGCACAGTGCAGTAGAGGAGATGGATAGCAGACCCTGCTGGTATTGTGAAGCCTGCTCATTGCACAGTGCAGTAGAGGAGATGGATAGCAGACCCTGCTGGTATTGTGAAGCCTGCTCATTGCACAGTGCAGTAGAGGAGATGGATAGCAGACCCTGCTGGTATTGTGAAGCCTGCTCATTGCACAGTGCAGTAGAGGAGATGGATAGCAGACCCTGCTGGTATTGTGAAGCCTGCTCATTGCACAGTGCAGTAGAGGAGATGGATAGCAGACTGCTGCTGGTATTGTGAAGCCTGCTCATTGCACAGTGCAGTAGAGGAGATGGATAGGGTCAGAGGATCACTCAGCTCATTGTAGAGATGCAGGGAGTGTTCTCATGAGCACTGTGAGAGGGTCTCTCAGCTCATTGTAGAGATGCAGGGAGTGTTCTCATGAGCACTGTGAGAGGATCACTCAGCTCATTGTAGAGATGCAGGGAGTGTTCTTATGAGCACTGTGAGAGGGTCACTCAGCTCATTGTAGAGATGCAGGGAGTGTTCTCATGAGCACTGTGAGAGGGTCACTCAGCTCATTGTAGAGATGCAGGGAGTGTTCTCATGAGCACTGTGAGAGGGTCACTCAGCTCATTGTAGAGATGCAGGGAGTGTTCTCATGAGCACTGTGAGAGGGTCACTCAGCTCATTGTAGAGATGCAGGGAGTGTTCTCATGAGCACTGTGAGAGGGTCACTCAGCTCATTGTAGAGATGCAGGGAGTGTTCTCATGAGCACTGTGAGAGGGTCACTCAGCTCATTGTAGAGATGCAGGGAGTGTTCTCATGAGCACTGTGAGAGGGTCACTCAGCTCATTGTAGAGATGCAGGAAGTGTTCTCATGAGCACTGTGAGAGGATCACTCAGCTCATTGTAGAGATGCAGGGAGTGTTCTCATGAGCACTGTGAGAGGGTCACTCAGCTCATTGTAGAGATGCAGGGAGTGTTCTCATGAGCACTGTGAGAGGATCACTCAGCTCATTGTAGAGATGCAGGGAGTGTTCTCATGAGCACTGTGAGAGGATCACTCAGCTCATTGTAGAGATGCAGGGAGTGTTCTCATGAGCACTGTGAGAGGATCACTCAGCTCATTGTAGAGATGCAGGAAGTGTTCTCATGAGCACTGTGAGAGGATCACTCAGCTCATTGTAGAGATGCAGGGAGTGTTCAGGAAGAGGGTCACTCAGCTCATTGTAGAGATGCAGGGAGTGTTCTCCACTTCATTCATTGTAGAGATGCAGGGAGTGTTCTCATGAGCACTGTGAGAGGATCACTCAGCTCATTGTAGAGGAACAGCTGGCCTCCAGATGTGCTGGAGTGGCTGCTGAAGAGGTCTGGCGCTATCAGAATGACAGGAATCCCTCCTTCCCTTCATTAACAGGCTGAGGGCAGCAGTAAATCTCCTGTTCACTTGCTGTAAACAGTTCAATTTGTTAGAAACTCTTTCTTCTCTGTTTTTAAACATATAGAAAAACATACTGAACAGCATGGGTGGCATGAGAGCCAGCAGTGATGAATTGCAGTTAAATGAAAGAAATAATTAATAGCAGGCAAATATCCTAGTGGTTAGCATGGTTAGCTGTAATAGTGGCTCCAGATTACATGGTCTGTAGAATACCTCAGGCTCAGCACAGTATAAGCAGATACACTTACAGTAACATCAATGAAATAATTTCCAGTAAAAAAGTTTTTATTCCCTGCTTCAGGGAATTGTTGCAGTTTGCACAGAAGGGTGGAGGAATGTGGTGAACAGACACCAGAGAATCAGGGTCACACTGAGCTAGAGGCACAATGCTGCAGCTTTACCTTTGCAAGTGAAGTGAAAATATATTGAATACAACTGTACTGGGATGAATTACATAAAAAACACAAAAAAACTGCAACACTGATTCATGCTTAGCCAACCTGCCAGAAAACAACAGCAGCAACATGCTGCACTGGAAAAGACAGAAATACTCAAAGCGTGGTTTGGGTGGCTTGTCATTTTCCTCAGACACAGAGCTCAGTGTGGTGAATAAGTCCTGTGTGGTGCCATGGTGCTCTGCTCCCAGTCCTCTGACTCCCAGAGCTGACTGATTCATCTTTCTCACAGCAAATACCCTGTGCCCTTCAAAACCCCAGAGCATGTCAGACTACAGGCAGGAAACCCATGCAGCTATCATCCACCTCCTATACCGATGTGTACGGGTTCAGAGTATGGCAGATCTAGTCTCAAGGACTGGTTTTAAGATAAGATAAAAAGGCTGCATTCTTTGGACAAATGCATGTTCGTTGTAAGGGGAACTTATTTATTTTTCCACAATGATGAAGTAAAGTCTGCCTGTTTGAGGAATTGCAGAGTTTTATCACTGAAGGAAGGCTTCTCCTGGTTCTTCAAGTAGATGTTTCTGATGCACTGTTAGCCCAGTGCACACAACAAACAGCACAGTGCACACAGGACCTAAAAGAGAGGGAACACTGCATTACTGCTATTGGGTTTTGTGTTAATAGAAAGACAGAATGTAAACATTTATTTCTGTAGTGTCTTAGGTTCTGTTTGTAGTGTAGTGAGATCACACTTTACAGTGCCTATAGGAAGTATTCACCCCCCTTGGACGTTTTCACAGTTTGTTGTGTTACAGCCTGAAATCTTGATGCATTTAGTGGGATTTTTTTCCCTTTGATTTACACAACCTACTCAACACTTTCAATGTGTGAAAAAACTAATCACTTAAAAATAAAAACCTGAAAAGTCTTCATTAGAGAAGTATTCACCCCCTTTGCTGTGACACTCCTAAACAAGCTCAGGTGCAAACAACTGCCTTCAGAATTCACACAATAAGCTAAATGGAGTCCATCTGTGTGCAATAGAAGTGCTTCACATGATTTCAGATTAAATACACCTGTCTCTGTAAGGTCCCACAGTTGGGTAGTGCATTCAAAGCAAAGATACTGCCATGAAGACCAACGAGCTTTCGAAATAACTCAGGGATAAAGTTGTGGAAAGGCACAGATCAGGGGAGAGGTATAAAAAGATTTCAAAGGCATTGAATATCCCTTGGAGCAAAGTCAAGTCGATCATTAAGAAGTGTGAGTTATACGGCACCACCCAGAATCTGCTTAGAGCAGGCCGTCCTCCCAAACTGAGCAGCCGGGTAAGAAGGGCATTGGTCAAAGAAGCCACCAAGAGGCCAATGACAACTCTGAAAGACCTACAGCGCTCCATGGCTGAGATGGGAGAAACTGTCCTTGTGTCAACAGTAGCTGAGGTACTCCATAAATCTGGCCTGTATGGAAGAGTGGCAAGAAGGAAGCCATTTCTGAAAAAGCCCATGTAAAATCCTGCTTGGAATTTGCAAAAAGGCATGTCGGAGACTCTGAAAAGATGTGGCAAAAGATTCTGTGGTCCGATAAAACAAAAATTGAACTATTTGGCCTAAATGCAAAGCTTTATGTCTGGCGCAAACCCAACACAGCACATTCCCCAGGTAACACCATCCCTACTGTGAAGCATGGTGGAGGCAGCATCATGTTATGGGGATGCGTTTCATGGGCAGGGACTGGGAAACTTGTTGGGGTACAGGGCAAAATCGATGGAGCTAAATACAGGCAAATCTTTGAGAAAAACCTTCTTTCAGTCTAAGATTCAGACCTAAGATTCACTTTTCTGCAGGACAATGACCCCAAGCACACAGCCAAAGTGACACTGGAGTGGCTTAAAAACAAGAAAGTAAATGTCCTAGAGTGGCCCAGTCAAAGCCCGGACTTGAATCCGACTGAGAATCTGTGGCAAGACGTGAAGATTGCTGTCCACCAATGATCCCCATCCAACTTGACGGGGCATGAACAATTTGCCAAGAAGAATGGGTGAATATTGCATGATCCAGATGTGCAAACCTGGTAGAGACTTACCCCAAAACACTCACAGCTGTAATTGCTGCCAAAGGTGGTTCTACCAAGTATTGACTCAGGGGGGTGAATACTTATCTAACCAAAACATTTCAGTTTTTTATTTTTCATTAACTGTTGTTTCACTATAAAAATTCTCTTGCCTCTTCAAAGTGTTGAGTAGGTTGTGCTAATCAAAGAAAAAAAATCCCATTTAAATGGATCAAGATTTCAGGCTGTAACACAACAAACTGAAAAACATCCAAGGGGGGGGGGGGGGGTGAATACTTACTATCGGCACTGTAGCTTCTTTTGATGAGCTTGCATTGAGATTAAAAAAATGTGCAGTCCATTGCAACTGTTTTAACCCTTTCAGACCATTCAAACTTTACCATTATTATTTGTGATCTGATACAACTCATTGCTGTTTAACAGCTGCTGCTGTTGCTGTTTTTTTCAGACGGGTCGTTTTAGTGTTCATAGATGAATACAATTGGAAACATCTCACGAGTATTATTAATCTGAGTAATTATCACACAGCGCATCAGAGAACTTCCTGACACTCTCCAGATTAAATAGAGTTCACGGAGCACATACTGAGTGCGGGAATCCACCTACATCTGTATTTCATTAACGCTCTGTACAGACTGCTGAGTTTCCCTGATACAGTGTTAACGGTCCTCAGAACATCAATTGATCTTCTCTTTACTCTTAGGACACTGGCCCTATTCATAGCCTGCCCAAGTCCCCAGCTGACTCTACGTCACAGAGCACTTTGTGTTTATTCTGCCTTGTTCAATACATGGATTTCATGTTCAGCCGCCCAATTGAAATGGATCAGAGGTCAAGCGGAGCCAGCAGCCATGAAGTTCAGTTATTTCAATGAGATCACCTACACCACTTCTTAGGTCATTTAGTAACACAATAAGACTAGCGTTTACGTGAGAAGTCTAGTTAGTTTTCTGTAAACACAAAAGACAAGACGGTTCAGGGGCCAATCGTCCTGTCAGTGCCTGTCTGCTCCTAGCAGGTGATTGATCACCAGGATCCCACAGACTCAGAGAGACACAATGGCACTGACTGTTTGTTCAAACCTTTGACTGCTTCTCTTCTCCTTCATCTAACTTTCTATTTTTTGCACTACTGTATATTTTATGATTGAGTGCTTAAAGGGTCGTGTGATTTATGGAAGGTGGGCAAAAACATTATTTCAGCAGCCAGGGCTGTCAGCCCTCGCTCGGCATTGGGTGGGGCTGAGGCTCTCAGCCCACGCTCGGCAGTGGTGCTGGTCTTTGACGAGACACTTCAAAGACAGCTCTCTCTGATCTGGAGCAGCTCATTGCCTGGGCCCTGACAGCAGTTGAGCTCACACTGACAACACCCTGACACTGCGCTTGTCTCCTTCACTGCTTTGGCTTACATTGTCACAATTTAAAGTTACTGAATATAAACACACACACTGCTGTATGAAGGTGGAAAAAACAACAGGGAGAACACTTGACAATCAGGCAGATAGTGTGGTTAGACTGCGCAGTTTGCAGGACACAATATAAGTGGATTCTGACTTCAGATTGAGATCACTAGGGCATGACAGACGATACTGGAATCTGAAGAGAAATTATTAGACCTGGACTAATTCATGCTTCGGACATCCTCGTGTTTAGGGCTCACTTTCCATCCTGTGGGTACTGTATGTATTGTAGTCTGGTGAAGCACAGAATAACAATGCTGACAATGTATCAGGGGCAGAGGCAGTTCAGGTTTAAGACTTGCTTTGTTTCTTTCTTGACGCTCAGCTACAGAAACACATGTGCATGTGACGAAGGAGGCCGGTCCCTCTTGAGAGCGGGGCGCTGCGCTTGTCAATCTTAAAAACATTACTAGGACATGGAAGAAACATCCCACTGTGGAAATGCAGTAGAGGAACCCGCACTTGCATTCAGCTCTGAAACTTTATCCGCAAGTACTGTAGAAATTGTAGAAACTCATTAGCTACACTACACTACTACACCACACTGCCTCCCTCCCAGCCCCTCCGCTCTCACTACACCACACTGCCTCCCTCCCAGCCCCTCCGCTCTCACCACTACACCACACTGCCTCCCTCCCAGCCCCTCCGCTCTCTCCACTACACCACACTGCCTCCCTCCCAGCCCCTCCGCTCTCACTACACCACACTGCCTCCCTCCCAGCCCCTCCGCTCTCACCACTACACCACACTGCCTCCCTCCCAGCCCCTCCGCTCTCACCACTACACCACACTGCCTCCCTCCCAGCCCCTCCGCTCTCACCACTACACCACACTGCCTCCCTCCCAGCCCCTCCGCTCTCACCACTACACCACACTGCCTCCCTCCCAGCCCCTCCGCTCTCACCACTACACCACACTGCCTCCCTCCCAGCCCCTCCGCTCTCACCACTACACCACACTGCCTCCCTCCCAGCCCCTCCGCTCTCACCACTACACCACACTGCCTCCCTCCCAGCCCCTCCGCTCTCACCACTACACCACACTGCCTCCCTCCCAGCCCCTCCGCTCTCACCACTACACCACACTGCCTCCCTCCCAGCCCCTCAGCTCTAACCACTACACCACACTGCCTCCCTCCCAGTCCCTCAGCTCTCACCACTACACCACACTGCCTCCCTCCCAGCCCCTCCGCTCTCACCACTACACCACACTGCCTCCCTCCCAGCCCCTCCGCTCTCTCCACTACACCACACTGCCTCCCTCCCAGCCCCTCCGCTCTCACCACTACACCACACTGCCTCCCTCCCAGCCCCTCCGCTCTCACCACTACACCACACTGCCTCCCTCCCAGCCCCTCCGCTCTCACCACTACACCACACTGCCTCCCTCCCAGCCCCTCCGCTCTCTCCACTACACCACACTGCCTCCCTCCCAGCCCCTCCGCTCTCACCACTACACCACACTGCCTCCCTCCCAGCCCCTCCGCTCTCACCACTACACCACACTGCCTCCCTCCCAGCCCCTCCGCTCTCACCACTACACCACACTGCCTCCCTCCCAGCCCCTCAGCTCTCTCCACTACACCACACTGCCTCCCTCCCAGCCCCTCCGCTCTCTCCACTACACCACACTGCCTCCCTCCCAGCCCCTCCGCTCTCACCACTACACCACACTGCCTCCCTCCCAGCCCCTCCGCTCTCTCCACTACACCACACTGCCTCCCTCCCAGCCCCTCCGCTCTCACCACTACACCACACTCCTCCCTCCCCGCCCCTCCGCTCTCTCCACTACACCACACTGCCTCCCTCCCAGCCCCTCCGCTCTCACCACTACACCACACTGCCTCCCTCCCAGCCCCCTCCGCTCTCACCACTACACCACACTGCCTCCCTCCCAGCCCCTCCGCTCTCACCACTACACCACACTGCCTCCCTCCCAGCCCCTCCGCTCTCACCACTACACCACACTGCCTCCCTCCCAGCCCCTCCGCTCTCACCACTACACCACACTGCCTCCCTCCCAGCCCCTCCGCTCTCACCACTACACCACACTGCCTCCCTCCCAGCCCCTCCGCTCTCACCACTACACCACACTGCCTCCCTCCCAGCCCCTCCGCTCTCACCACTACACCACACTGCCTCCCTCCCAGCCCCTCCGCTCCACTACACCACACTGCCTCCCTCCCAGCCCCTCCGCTCTCACCACTACACCACACTGCCTCCCTCCCAGCCCCTCCGCTCTCCACTACACCACACTGCCTCCCTCCCACCTCGCTCTCTCATACACCCACTTGCCTCCCTCCAAGAGCCCCTCCGCTCTCACCACTACACCACACTGCCTCCCTCCCAGCCCCTCCGCTCTCACCACTACACCACACTGCCTCCCTCCCAGCCCCTCCGCTCTCACCACTACACCACACTGCCTCCCTCCCAGCCCCTCCGCTCTCTCCACTACACCACACTGCCTCCCTCCCAGCCCCTCCGCTCTCACCACTACACCACACTGCCTCCCTCCCAGCCCCTCAGCTCTCACCACTACACCACACTGCCTCCCTCCCAGCCCCTCCGCTCTCACCACTACACCACACTGCCTCCCTCCCAGCCCCTCCGCTCTCACCACTACACCACACTGCCTCCCTCCCAGCCCCTCCGCTCTCTCCACTACACCACACTGCCTCCCTCCCAGCCCCTCCGCTCTCACCACTACACCACACTGCCTCCCTCCCAGCCCCTCCGCTCTCTCCACTACACCACACTGCCTCCCTCCCAGCCCCTCCGCTCTCTCTACACCACACTGCCTCCCTCCCAGCCCCTCCGCTCTCACCACTACACCACACTGCCTCCCTCCCAGCCCCTCCGCTCTCACCACTACACCACACTGCCTCCCTCCCAGCCCCTCCGCTCTCACCACTACACCACACTGCCTCCCTCCCAGCCCCTCCGCTCTCACCACTACACCACACTGCCTCCCTCCCAGCCCCTCCGCTCTCACCACTACACCACACTGCCTCCCTCCCAGCCCCTCAGCTCTCACCACTACACCACACTGCCTCCCTCCCAGCCCCTCCGCTCTCTCCACTACACCACACTGCCTCCCTCCCAGCCCCTCCGCTCTCACCACTACACCACACTGCCTCCCTCCCAGCCCCTCCGCTCTCTCCACTACACCACACTGCCTCCCTCCCAGCCCCTCCGCTCTCACTCACCACACTGCAGCCCCTCCGCTCTCTCCACTACACCACACTGCCTCCCTCCCAGCCCCTCCGCACTCACTACTACACCACACTGCCTCCCTCCCAGCCCCTCCGCTCTCTCCACTACACCACACTGCCTCCCTCCCAGCCCCTCCGCTCTCTCCACTACACCACACTGCCTCCCTCCCAGCCCCTCCGCTCTCACCACTACACCACACTGCCTCCCTCCCAGCCCCTCCGCTCTCACCACTACACCACACTGCCTCCCTCCCAGCCCCTCCGCTCTCACCACTACACCACACTGCCTCCCTCCCAGCCCCTCCGCTCTCACCACTACACCACACTGCCTCCCTCCCAGCCCCTCCGCTCTCACCACTACACCACACTGCCTCCCTCCCAGCCCCTCCGCTCTCACCACTACACCACACTGCCTCCCTCCCAGCCCCTCCGCTCTCTCCACTACACCACACTGCCTCCCTCCCAGCCCCTCCGCTCTCTCCACTACACCACACTGCCTCCCTCCCAGCCCCTCCGCTCTCACCACTACACCACACTGCCTCCCTCCCAGCCCCTCCGCTCTCCTCCCTCCAGACCCTCGCTCTCACCATGGTGATGTGGTGTGCGGAGGACCCAGCCCCCCTGCTCTCACCACTACACCACACTGCCTCCCTCCCAGCCCCTCAGCTCTCTCCACTACACCACACTGCCTCCCTCCCAGCCCCTCCGCTCTCACCACTACACCACACTGCCTCCCTCCCAGCCCCTCCGCTCTCACCACTACACCACACTGCCTCCCTCCCAGCCCCTCCGCTCTCACTACACCACACTGCCTCCCTCCCAGCCCCTCCGCTCTCTCCACTACACCACACTGCCTCCCTCCCAGCCCCTCCGCTCTCACCACTACACCACACTGCCTCCCTCCCAGCCCCTCCGCTCTCACCACTACACCACACTGCCTCCCTCCCAGCCCCTCCGCTCTCACCACTACACCACACTGCCTCCCTCCCAGCCCCTCCGCTCTCACCACTACACCACACTGCCTCCCTCCCAGCCCCTCCGCTCTCACCACTACACCACACTGCCTCCCTCCCAGCCCCTCAGCTCTCACCACTACACCACACTGCCTCCCTTCCAGCCCCTCCGCTCTCTCCACTACACCACACTGCCTCCCTCCCAGCCCCTCCGCTCTCACCACTACACCACACTGCCTCCCTCCCAGCCCCTCCGCTCTCACCACTACACCACACTGCCTCCCTCCCAGCCCCTCAGCTCTCTCCACTACACCACACTGCCTCCCTCCCAGCCCCTCCGCTCTCTCCACTACACCACACTGCCTCCCTCCCAGCCCCTCCGCTCTCACCACTACACCACACTGCCTCCCTCCCAGCCCCTCCGCTCTCACCACTACACCACACTGCCTCCCTCCCAGCCCCTCCGCTCTCACCACTACACCACACTGCCTCCCTCCCAGCCCCTCCGCTCTCTCCACTACACCACACTGCCTCCCTCCCAGCCCCTCCGCTCTCTCCACTACACCACACTGCCTCCCTCCCAGCCCCTCCGCTCTCACCACTACACCACACTGCCTCCCTCCCAGCCCCTCCGCTCTCACTACACACACACTGCCTCCCTCCCAGCCCCTCCGCTCTCACCACCACCACACTGCATCCCGCCAGAGCCACACTGCCTCCTCCCAGCCCCTCCGCTCTCTCCACTACACCACACTGCCTCCCTCCTCAGCCCCTCCGCTCTCTCCACTACACCACACTGCCTCCCTCCCAGCCCCTCCGCTCTCACCACTACACCACACTGCCTCCCTCCCAGCCCCTCCGCTCTCACCACTACACCACACTGCCTCCCTCCCAGCCCCTCCGCTCTCCACTACACCACACTGCCTCCTCCCAGCCCCTCCGCTCTCACCACTACACCACACTGCCTCCCTCCCAGCCCCTCCGCTCTCACCACTACACCACACTGCCTCCCTCCCAGCCCCTCCGCTCTCACCACTACACCACACTGCCTCCCTCCCAGCCCCTCCGCTCTCACCACTACACCACACTGCCTCCCTCCCAGCCCCTCCGCTCTCACCACTACACCACACTGCCTCCCTCCCAGCCCCTCCGCTCTCACCACTACACCACACTGCCTCCCTCCCAGCCCCTCCGCTCTCACCACTACACCACACTGCCTCCCTCCCAGCCCCTCCGCTCTCTCCACTACACCACACTGCCTCCCTCCCAGCCCCTCCGCTCTCACCACTACACCACACTGCCTCCCTCCCAGCCCCTCCGCTCTCACCACTACACCACACTGCCTCCCTCCCAGCCCCTCCGCTCTCACCACTACACCACACTGCCTCCCTCCCAGCCCCTCCGCTCTCACCACTACACCACACTGCCTCCCTCCCAGCCCCTCCGCTCTCACCACTACACCACACTGCCTCCCTCCCAGCCCCTCAGCACTCTCCACTACACCACACTGCCTCCCTCCCAGCCCCTCCGCTCTCACCACTACACCACACTGCCTCCCTCCCAGCCCCTCCGCTCTCACCACTACACCACACTGCCTCCCTCCCAGCCCCTCCGCTCTCACCACTACACCACACTGCCTCCCTCCCAGCCCCTCCGCTCTCACCACTACACCACACTGCCTCCCTCCCAGCCCCTCCGCTCTCACCACTACACCACACTGCCTCCCTCCCAGCCCCTCCGCTCTCTCCACTACACCACACTGCCTCCCTCCCAGCCCCTCCGCTCTCCCCACTACACCACACTGCCTCCCTCCCAGCCCCTCCGCTCTCACCACTACACCACACTGCCCTCCCTCCCAGCCCCACTCAGCTCACTGCCTCCCAGCTCTCTCCAATCACTACACCACACTGCCTCCCTCCCAGCTCCTCCGCTCTCACTACACCACACTGCCTCCCTCCCAGCCCCTCCGCTCTCACCACTACACCACACTGCCTCCCTCCCAGCCCCTCCGCTCTCACCACTACACCACACTGCCTCCCTCCCAGCCCCTCCGCTCTCACCACTACACCACACTGCCTCCCTCCCAGCCCCTCCGCTCTCACCACTACACCACACTGCCTCCCTCCCAGCCCCTCCGCTCTCACCACTACACCACACTGCCTCCCTCCCAGTCCCTCCGCTCTCACCACTACACCACACTGCCTCCCTCCCAGCCCCTCCGCTCTCACCACTACACCACACTGCCTCCCTCCCAGCCCCTCCGCTCTCACCACTACACCACACTGCCTCCCTCCCAGCCCCTCCGCTCTCACTACACCACACTGCCTCCCTCCCAGCCCCTCAGCTCTAACCACTAGACCACACTGCCTCCCTCCCAGCCCCTCCGCTCTCTCCACTACACCACACTGCCTCCCTCCCAGCCCCTCCGCTCTCACCACTACACCACACTGCCTCCCTCCCAGCCCCTCCGCTCTCACCACTACACCACACTGCCTCCCTCCCAGCCCCTCCGCTCTCACCACTACACCACACTGCCTCCCTCCCAGCCCCTCCGCTCTCACCACTACACCACACTGCCTCCCTCCCAGCCCCTCCGCTCTCACCACTACACCACACTGCCTCCCTCCCAGCCCCTCCGCTCTCACCACTACACCACACTGCCTCCCTCCCAGCCCCTCCGCTCTCTCCACTACACCACACTGCCTCCCTCCCAGCCCCTCCGCTCTCACCACTACACCACACTGCCTCCCTCCCAGCCCCTCCGCTCTCACCACTACACCACACTGCCTCCCTCCCAGCCCCTCCGCTCTCACCACTACACCACACTGCCTCCCTCCCAGCCCCTCAGCTCTAACCACTACACCACACTGCCTCCCTCCCAGCCCCTCCGCTCTCTCCACTACACCACACTGCCTCCCTCCCAGCCCCTCCGCTCTCACCACTACACCACACTGCCTCCCTCCCAGCCCCTCCGCTCTCTCCACTACACCACACTGCCTCCCTCCCAGCCCCTCCGCTCTCACCACTACACCACACTGCCTCCCTCCCAGCCCCTCCGCTCTCACCACTACACCACACTGCCTCCCTCCCAGCCCCTCCGCTCTCACCACTACACCACACTGCCTCCCTCCCAGCCCCTCCGCTCTCACCACTACACCACACTGCCTTCGGAGGGAGGCTCGGGGAGGCGAGCCTCCCTCCAGAGGTCGCTGATGTGGTGCCCCTCCGCTCTGAGGGAGGGTCGCATCCCTGGAGGCGAGAGCAGTGAATGTGGTGTGGTGTGGACCAAGCCGGAGGACACACTACACGCACGGCGCCACTACCAGACCACCTTCTCTGCGCTCACACACTCCTCCCTGCAGCCCCTCCGCTCTCACCACTACACCACACTGCCTCCCTCCCAGCCCCTCCGCTCACCGAGCAGGTGATGTGGTGTGACGACCCAGCCCTCCCCTTCGCTCTCGAGACTACACCACACTGTTCCCTCCGTCCCCACGGTAACACAATGCCCTCGGGCCACTGGCTGGGGAGGCTACACCACACTGCCTCCCCTGACCCGGAGCTTCACCACTCGCGGAGGCCTCAGTAGGTGGCTCTCACCATACATCACTCCCTCCCTCCCAGCACTACACCACACTGCCTCCCTCCCAGCCCCTCCGCTCTCACCACTACACCACACTGCCTCCCTCCCAGCCCCTCCGCTCTCACCACTACACCACCCTGCCTCCCTCCCAGCCCCTCCTCTGCCTCCCTCCCAACACCTCACTGCCTGTAGCTCTAACTACACCACACCTCCCATGAAGCACACATCATTGCCTCAAAGCACATGTTCAATTGATTCGACGGTCTGTTGCTGTTGTTTTTGGGACAGGTGAGGTGTTGTTTTAAAGCCCCTAGGCTGTTCAAACAGATGGGAGACGAGCGAGGGATGACCCCCGGCGTCCTCATTAGAACAGCTGGGCTGCCTCCAACCGTTCCCAGCCCGCACTGTTTGGAAGTCAGTAACACAGGACGTATATTTAACAGTGATTATCTTCCAGTGCGCAGCTTGAGGTTCCACCAGCTCTGCAGCTTAATGAGCTCTGTCACAATGATTGCATCCTCAGAAAGAGCTCTGCCAGCCGTTGAGCTCTGATTAGGGGTAATGAATGGGGAAACAGCGACGGTGGCTCTATCTCAGACAATCAGAGACAGTTAATTAAAAAGAAATCTATACAAGACCTCCCCCCATATATACACACGCACACACGCACACACACACACCACACAAACTTGACACCCCACTGCACACTCCCGGGCGAAGATAGTGATGTTGGTGTGCGGAGGGAGGTCTGAGCGTGCGGTGATTGTGGTGAGACGCAGGGTACTTGTGTGACCTGCACACACACTAAGCTTTGCCACACACTGAGAAACACAACCCTTCCACACGCGCACACACTACTCCCTGCTCGCTCCCTACTTGGGGGCAGCAGGGAGGTAATCTTGTCGACAAACCCACGGAGGTTGGCAAGGGCGGGCAGTCTTGTGTCCTGCCTATACACGCGCACAAACGAAGGTCACACGTGACTACAAGGTGCACGAGACAGGGTACAACACGTGTGCGAGCGGTGTGTGTACCCTTTGTCGCTGTGTGACAGTCACAAATGGTGCACACGCCCACACAATCCACGCACCACACACGGCGCACAAACAACACACATGTACTCCCACACATGTACCGCACAACCACATGTGTTATGTTACGTGTGTGTAGGTGTGACGTGTATTGTGACGCACACGCACACATGCACGCACACACACATGCACTCACACGCGCACGCACACACACACGTACACTCACACATACGCTGCCACAGTGCAGACAGATCCACGCACACACACGTGCGCACACTCACACATGTACTCACACACATGTACACACACACACATACACATGCACACGTACACACTCACAGACACACACGTATACACACTGAGAAGGTGCTTGTTCCCAGCACACAGAGAGACTCTGGGAGAGGGGCAGGAAGATAAAACAATGAATCTGTTTTCTTTCCTCTTTTGATGTTTGACTTGAACCTCATTAGAGTTGCGTTGTTGTCAGCGAGGGTCCTCACGGTGATGCTCTCGTTAGCGTTGCGTTGTTGTCAGCGGGGGTCCTCACAGTGATGCTCTCGTTTGCGTTGTTGTCAGCGAGGGTCCTCACAGCGAGGCTCTCGTTAGGGCTGCAGGCGGAGCTGATGGTATCACAGCCTCCTCTTGTCAGGGAGAGGTGTAGTGGCACATTCGATTTCCTCTCAGCTGGGCTGTTTCCCTGATACATGTCAAGCTGCATTTAAACATGATGAAAGAGCCTCTGGCTTTCAATTTGAGGTTTCATATTCTCTATTTCATTGCTTGTATTGTCTTGTAATAAGTGAACCATGGTGGTAGTTTGAAAATGCGTTTAGATTACTGGGTGGAGTGGATGCAGGATGATAAGGGTTAGAGTTTCTGGGGATGCATGTTGGTTCTCAGTCTGTCCATGCATTTAGATTGCTAGGTGGAGTGGATGCAGGATGATAAGGGTTAGGGTTAGAAGTGTTTTTCAAATCCGTTAGTGAACATCTGTAACAAATGTTACCTTCAAATCCATAGCGCATGATCCCAGCTCACCCAGCTGAGTAATCACAGCCAGACCATTCCTATTCCAGGAGATACTCTAGGTTCCCTGAAATATCAATCCTGAGCCCACACTATTCCCATGTGGGAAGGTCATTCAGATTCCTGGAAGGAGCCCCAGGCCAGGCTGGGAGACAGGCTGCCACAAACACCCAGCAGCAGGTTCTTCATTTCTAGATCATTCTTTTATGTTCTCATTTTCATTCACAGTGATTTTAATACAACTTGAAATTAGCCAGTTTTTGGACCAAATCAGATTAATAATAAGACCTCAGTAATTAGTAGGAGTCGAGTTAAATTAAAACTCAAATTAGTTAACATTTCCACTGAGGCTTGCTAAGACCGTTATTCTGAGACTGGGTCACACAGCAAGTGCTGGGTCAGGATTTACTGAGCACAGCATAATCAGTGGCAAAAACAGGGCTGTGATAATGCACACTACAAACCCATTAGCTTAATGAGTGAGAGAGTCTGGTTAAAAACTAAACAGGAAGAATTGCACACAGCATGAGTATAAAAGTTTCCCAGAGTAAAAGCATAGCAAAGTGTAATAAGGCATAGTGAAATGGTACGGATGTCAGGTACCTATGGTAAAGCATAGGCAAGCATTGTAAAGAATAGCGAGGTATGGTAAAGCAGAAGGGGAGAAGGAGAAGGGGGTATGAGGTACCACGGTGCAGGGAGTAGAGGAGAGGAGAAGGGGATGTGAGGTACCAGGGTGTAGGGAGGAGAGGAGAGTAGAAGGGGATGTGAGGTACCAGGGTGCAGGGAGAGGAGAAGGGGATGTGAGGTACCAGGGTGCAGGGAGTAGAGGAGAGGAGAAGGGGATGTGAGGTACCAGGGTGCAGGGAGCAGAGGAGAGGAGAAGGCAATGTGAGGTACCAGGGTGCAGGGAGTAGAGGAGAGGAGAAGGGGATGTGAGGTACCAGGGTGCAGGGAGCAGAGGAGAGGAGAAGGGGATGTGAGGTACCAGGGTGCAGGGAGCAGAGGAGAGGAGAAGGCGATGTGAGGTACCAGGGTGCAGGGAGTAGAGGAGAGGAGAAGGGGATGTGAGGTACCAGGGTGCAGGGAGAGGAGGTAAGGAGAAGGGGATGTGATGTACCAGGGTGCAGGGAGAAGAGAGGAGAAGGGGATGTGAGGTACCTGGGTGCAGGGAGAGGAGTGAGATACTTTGAGGTAGGAGGGGAAGGGTAAGGGGAAGCAAATAAGGGGGTTTGTGGGGTACAAGATGGATGAGGGGTCAGGGGTGTTATAGTTCAATTACAGATTTTGATTTAAAAGAAAAAGAAGCAAATCTAAATAATGCAGAATTGGTCAGAGTGCTTCTTGTGATCTTTTTGAAGAACACAGGCTGCTGCATCCAGCAGCACCTCCAGTCTGGTGAGTGGGGGATGGGGACAGGGGACTGTCAGTGTCTAGTAAAAAGATTGCAGCTGATTTATGATCTATACTTAGTGGATGCACGGACCAGGCTTTAGCTGTGGTCAGATAGTTAGAGAGACCAGATGCAGGGAGCAAGCTATTCTGCATGGTGATCAGATAAAAGATAGGGATTGTCCATCCCAAGCAGAGCCGGGACGATGGAACTATGTATCCTGATAGACAACTCAGCTGAACTGGTACCACCATTCATGTAAGATGCATGCAGTACAGGAACTGTGCTGTTATTGCATCAGAATGAAGAGAAGAGTTTGGTAATGTACTGTATTGACAAGGTTAGGGAAAAAATAATCTACAGATACTTGGTAACTAGAAAATTATCTATTTTTAATATGATGAATCAATATAGTTTCTATGTGTCCTACTCTGTGACCCGGTGATCTTGTGTTCAGAGTGTCAAGACTTTATGCTTTATGCTTCTTTTGTGCCACAGTTTGTAGACTGTTTTTTTTTTGTTGTTGTTTTCAAACAAGAACGCTTTTTTCCACGTCCCAGTTTTAGTTATGCAGCCTGTAGAATCTTCCAAATCATCAGTGATCTCCTATTTGCGTTCTGCCCATAGTCACCCTTGAGCTTCATTGCTGAGTGGTCTGTGTGGTCACAAATGAGATCTTCCTCTATATGCACACATGCATATAGAAGAAGATGGATGAAACAGCCCTGGCACACAGGCAGCTTGTCTTTCATATGCAGTTATCTTGAGCCAGCATGTTGATGTAATCCAGGGGAAGGAGGTCTGGTCTGTGTGCTTGGCTCATGCTGTTTAAATCGCCTCTCTCTCTGAGGTTTTGCTTTTCTGTTGCAGGCTGAGCACTGGTGCTGTGACTTAAGCCAGGGCTTTGTCTTCATTTTACTCTGTTGAAATCCCGGCAGCTCTCTTGACACGGTTTTGGAAACGCTGTGTTAAGATGGTGTTGCAAGTGGCTGACTCAGTTACAGAGGAGCGCCAATATCACTCTGCCCAGCTAGCTCTCCCTGCCCAGCTAACTTTCCCTGACCAGCTAACTCTCCCTGAGCAGCTAGCTCTCCCTGTCCAGTTAGCTCTCTTTGCCCAGCTAGTTCTCCCTGCCCAGCTAGCTCTCCCTGCCCAGCTAGCTCTCCCTGCTAATTTAGCTTTCCCTGTCCAGTTAGCTCTCCCTGCCCAGCTAGCGCTCCCTGCTCATTTAGCTCTCCCTGACCAGCTAGCTCTCCCTGTCCAGTTAGCTCTCTTTGCCCAGCTAGCTCTCCCTGCCCAGCTAGCTCTCCCTGCTAATTTAGCTTTCCCTGTCCAGTTAGCTCTCCCTGCCCAGCTAGCGCTCCCTGCTCATTTAGCTCTCCCTGACCAGCTAGCTCTCCCTGTCCAGCTAGCTCTCTCTGCCCAGCTAGCTCTCCCTGCTCATTTAGCTCTCCCTGTCCAGTTAGCTCTCCCTGCCCAGCTTGCTCTCCCTGCCCAGCTAGCTCTCCCTGCTCATTTAGCTCTCCCTGTCCAGTTAGCTCTCCCTGCCTAGCTTGCTCTCCCTGTCCAGTTAGCTCTCCCTGCCTAGCTTGCTCTCCCTGCCCAGCTTGCTCTCCCTTCTCATTTAGCTCTCCCTGACCAGCTAGCTCTCCCTGTCCAGTTAGCTCCCTCTGCCCAGCTATCTCTCCCTGCCCAGCTAGCTCTCCCTGCCCAGCTAGCTCTCCCTGTCCAGCTAGCTCTCCCTGCTCAGTTAGCTCTCCCTGCCCAGTTAGCTCTCCCTGCTCAGTTAACTCTTTCTGCCTAGCTTGCTCTCCCTGCCCAGCTTGCTCTCCCTGCACATTTAGCTCTCTCTGACCAGCTAGCTCTCCCTGCTCAGTTAACTCTCTATGCCCAGCTAGCTCTCCCTGCTCAGTTAACTCTCCCTGACCAGCTAGCTGTCCCTGCTCAGTTAACTCTCCCTGTCCAGTTAGCTCTCCCTGCCTAGCTTGCTCTCCCTGACCAGCTAGCTCTCCCTGCAAAGCTAGCTCTCCCTGCTCAGTTAACTCTCCCTGTCCAGCTAGCTCTCCCTGACCAGCTAGCTCTCCCTGCCTAGCTTGCTCTCCCTGCCCAGCTTGCTCTCCCTGCACATTTAGCTCTCTCTGACCAGCTAGCTCTCCCTGCTCAGTTAACTCTCCCTGTCCAGTTAACTCTCCCTGCCTAGCTTGCTCTTCCTGCCCAGCTAGCTCTCCCTGTCCAGCTAGCTCTCCCTGTCCAGTTAGCTCTCCCTGCCTAGCTTGCTCTCCCTGCCCAGCTTGCTCTCCCTGCACATTTAGCTCTCCCTGACCAGCTAGCTCTCCCTGCTCAGTTAACTCTCTCTCTGCCCAGCTAGCTCTCCCTGCTCAGTTAGCTCTCCCTGTACAGCTAGCTCTCCCTGTCCAGTTAGCTCTCCCTGCCTAGCTTGCTCTCCCTGTCCAGCTTGCTCTCCCTGCAAAGCTAGCTCTCCCTGCTCAGTTAGCTCTCCCTGTCCAGCTAGCTCTCCCTGCCCAGCTTGCTCTCCCTGCACATTTAGCTCTCCCTGACCAGCTAGCTCTCCCTGCTCAGTTAACTCTCTCTCTGCCCAGCTAGCTCTCCCTGCTCAGTTAGCTCTCCCTGTACAGCTAGCTCTCCCTGTCCAGTTAGCTCTCCCTGCCTAGCTTGCTCTCCCTGTCCAGCTTGCTCTCCCTGCAAAGCTAGCTCTCCCTGCTCAGTTAGCTCTCCCTGTCCAGCTAGCTCTCCCTGACCAGCTAGCTCTCCCTGTCCAGCTTGCTCTCCCTGCAAAGCTAGCTCTCCCTGCTCAGTTAGCTCTCCCTGCTCAGTTAGCTCTCCCTGCTCAGCTAGCTCTCCCTGCCTAGCTTGCTCTCCCTGTCCAGCTTGCTCTCCCTGCAAAGCTAGCTCTCCCTACCCAACTTGCTCTCCCTATCCAGAGGGCAGACATTCTCCCTGTTTTATCTCTGAGCACAGACTCCCCCAGCTGAACTGTCTCCTGAACTCTCCCTAATGTACTGTGCCTCACACCTCCCTGCTCAAGAAGTTCCCCAATCTCTGGGTTCCCTTGCCACCTGGTGTTCCGGTAGTTCAGGACAAAACCCACAAGACAGGAATTAGAGTTTAAGGAATATATTTATTGATGATTATACAACGTATGAAAGAAACAATTTGGCATCAAAGCTGCTTGCTTTGAGGGTCCACCACCTGGTTGAGGACGAGGCAGGACACCCCCCCCCCCCATAATCCCATAATAGATTGTACCTAGAGAAGCTAGTGGGGTGGAGATGGAGGGATGGAATCATTCAAACGCAAGAGAGGGGTGAGTTACATGGGTATTGATATGTTTTTGATAGTGTACAATTAGATGATGCAATGTGTACGGGCCATCCCGCCTTCAGAACTTAAGTTTTTAAACTTCATTGATGGGACGTTTGACATGCGTTTAGACTGTGTAGATCACTCATTTATAAAGGCGAGTGTATGCTACTGCATAGATAATTCTGCAGTGATAACCACTCGATCGCTGAGGTCTGATAGCCTGGAAATTCTGGACTAGAATCATCAGGACATGCGCGCTCCAGGCTGGAAGAACAAGCAGTCCAGTTCCAGGTGCTGGGGATGTATTGCCACTGCTGTTGTGGTGTGCTGGGGCTCCTCTGGTATTATAAAGAGACTCCATTAAATAGCACATCACTGAACACTGCAGTCACTTGTTGTATCTTGTGAGCCCCCCTTAAAGAATCATGCAGAGATCATTTGTTTCAACATTATTTACTTTTATGCTGCTGCTTGCTTTATTATTGTTTTATGAGCTGCTGTGTGTTTAATTTAAAGTGTGTTGTCTCTACAGCCATTAGGCGTTAATTCAAATATGTGATTACATTCCCTGCTGGTAAATCAAATAACACAAAATCATTTGCAAGAAATCATCTTTTATGTCATTTTCTCCTGAAGCTGCCTTGCAGTGCATTTAATATCTTGCAGAATGATCTGCTGTTTTGTTTTGTATGAAACGTGTTTAAAGTGAATGCTTGCTCTGCATTACAAGGACTGGAGGAGGGGCTATAAATCAAGGCGGAAGGGTTGTCAGCTTTTTGTAAGTTATTAAGTGCACTCCAGGAGTAAAATGAAATTCATTTTTAGAGGCAATGTGTAATTTCCTAGTACTTACTGGGGAAAGTTATCCAGCAATATGCAATGTAATTATCATGTAGCATAACCCTTCTCTTTGAATAGCTAACTGATTCTTGTCACTCTCGTTTTTAGTTCATTGAAAGCAGAGCTGGTGAAGTGGTTCTGTGTAATGGCCCTTTGGGTTTCAAATTTGCAGGTGGGATGGGGCGCTCATTTGTTTTTCAGTATTCACAAGCCTTTGTTAGGGGGTCCCCCTCCAAATGCCTGAGCCCTCCCTAAATGACAGCTGCTGCTGTATCTCACAACACTGGGATGAAAATCATTTTTGCAGTTAACCCTCTTCTAAGCAGGGGGCACTTTGTTGTCACACAGCCAACAATCCCAAGTTGTGCTCCTGTGCAGGGCAGGGCTGCCTCCTCTCCTCCAGGCCCCTGCTATTGCAATACTTTGTTCCAGCCAGGTCCTTCATTATTGAGTGTTTCAGCATCAGCAGCAGCTGCAGCAGCAGGGTCAGTACAGAAAGGGACTGGAAGAATCATGTTTGCCTGGCCCTGCTCTCGTCCGCTGGCCTGTCCAGGTTTGCCAGTGAATACAGAGAGAGTGAGAGCGAGACAGTGAGTGCGGACTCTGCTGAGCTGGCTGCCCCGTCCGTCTCCTCCCTCAGGAAAACATTTCCTTCAGTGGCAGGCAGGGCTGCAGGAGTCGGGGGAGCTTTGCTGACAGCCTCTTCCCGTGTCGAGTGAGATGCGTTCTGCGCTCGGCTCTGCTCTCGTTGACGGCGGTGCCCCCCTCTAGGTCACGGGGTCGCACCGGGGTCAGTGCAATGATTGACAGCTTGGGGCAACCAGTGACACAAAGAGGAAGGCTGACTGGTACACTAGCTGCCTCGTGTCGAGGGATGGCTTGGTTGAGTTTCACACATCACACACATGTTCACTCACACACACACACACTCACACCTCTGCGCTCGCCTCAGTAGATCTCAGTGGCAGGTATTGGTTTCAGTGGGGGAGTTGATCAGACCGGATGAATCACATCATTCACGGACCGGCTCCCTTGCTCCGGTGATGAAAGCTCAGGCACCCCAGCTTCCACAAGCACTTCCACACACCACAAGCCCTGATGTATAAGATGAACCTCTGTAATACCACTCAAACTGGGGTGAAGGTACCAGCACTGGCTACAGTTTACACTCTCAGCATTCTGTTCAAACTGGATTGAAGGTCCCAGCACTGGCTACAGTTTACACTCTCAGCATTCTGTTCAGACTGGATTGAAGGTCCCAGCACTGGCTACAGTTTACACTCTCAGCATTCTGTTCAAACTGGATTGAAGGTCCCAGCACTGGCTACAGTTTACACTCTCAGCATTCTGTTCAAACTGGATTGAAGGTCCCAGCACTGGCTACAGTTTACACTCTCAGCATTCTGTTCAAACTGGATTGAAGGTCCCAGCACTGGCTACAGTTTACACTCTCAGCATTCTGTTCAAACTGGATTGAAGGTACCAGCACTGGCTACAGTTTACACTCTCAGCATTCTGTTCAAACTGGATTGAAGGTCCCAGCACTGGATACAGTTTACACTCTCAGCATTCTGTTCAGACTGGATTGAAGGTCCCAGCACTGGCTACAGTTTACACTCTCAGCATTCTGTTCAAACTGGATTGAAGGTACCAGCACTGGCTACAGTTTACACTCTCAGCATTCTGTTCAAACTGGATTGAAGGTACCAGCACTGGCTACAGTTTACACTCTCAGCATTCTGTTCAGACTGGATTGAAGGTCCCAGCACTGGCTACAGTTTACACTCTCAGCATTCTGTTCAAACTGGATTGAAGGTCCCAGCACTGGCTACAGTTTACACTCTCAGCATTCTGTTCAAACTGGATTGAAGGTCCCAGCACTGGCTACAGTTTACACTCTCAGCATTCTGTTCAAACTGGATTGAAGGTCCCAGCACTGGCTACAGTTTACACTCTCAGCATTCTGTTCAAACTGGATTGAAGGTCCCAGCACTGGATACAGTTTACACTCTCAGCATTCTGTTCAGACTGGATTGAAGGTACCAGCACTGGCTACAGTTTACACTCTCAGCATTCTGTTCAAACTGGATTGAAGGTACCAGCACTGGCTACAGTTTACACTCTCAGCATTCTGTTCAGACTGGATTGAAGGTCCCAGCACTGGCTACAGTTTACACTCTCAGCATTCTGTTCAAACTGGATTGAAGGTCCCAGCACTGGATACAGTTTACACTCTCAGCATTCTGTTCAAACTGGATTGAAGGTCCCAGCACTGGCTACAGTTTACACTCTCAGCATTCTGTTCAGACTGGATTGAAGGTTCCAGCACTGGATACAGTTTACACTCTTAGCATTCTGTTCAAACTGGATTGAAGGTCCCAGCACTGGATACAGTTTACACTCTCAGCATTCTGTTCAGACTGGATTGAAGGTACCAGCACTGGATACAGTTTACACTCTCAGCATTCTGTTCAAACTGGATTGAAGGTCCCAGCACTGGATACAGTTTACACTCTCAGCATTCTGTTCAGACTGGATTGAAGGTTCCAGCACTGGATACAGTTTACACTCTCAGCATTCTGTTCAAACTGGATTGAAGGTTCCAGCACTGGATACAGTTTACACTCTCAGCATTCTGTTCAGACTGGATTGAAGGTACCAGCACTGGATACAGTTTACACTCTCAGCATTCTGTTCAAACTGGATTGAAGGTTCCAGCACTGGATACAGTTTACACTCTCAGGTTTGTGTTCATTTGGCTGTTCCAAGGGTTTGAACAAGTATGGCAGAATTATCGTTTGCATTTCAACTCTTGAAGACATGGAGCTGTTTCCATCACAGTATGAAGATGGAATCGGATAATCTTTCCTTCTCTGGTTTTAAAGATCGTATCTGGGAATTGGAACCTCCTGCCAATGCTTCTCCTTCAGTCCACGTTAACAAATAGATCCATGTGTTATTTATTCTGTTGTTTGATCTGTGGATGCTGCTGGTTTAGTTTGATCCGCACATGTTTTTATTGGGTTTCTTGTACTTTGCGATTGTGCTTTTATTGTTTTTCAGGACCCCATTGTAAATGAGACCTTGGTCTCAATGGGTAAATCTGCTAGTTAAATAAATACATAAATAAAGGTATGCCCATTGGCAGCTGTGCCCAACAGTGAGCTGCTCTCTGGTTCAATCACTAGCAGTGCCTTGAGATCTCAGAAAGTCACTGTTTTCCTGCTCCTCGAGTTTCACTGAAGACAATGCGAGCAGCAGGGCATAGTCATGCTCTGCTATTCAGCTAAACTGCTCGATAATAACTGAGTGCATCCATTGCCAAGGCTGCACTAAAAACATGCAGCTCAATTCTGACATGCTGTTTCTTGGTCTGCCAGCTAATCAGCTTGTCTTTGCACGCACATCTGTTCGTGTGTTCTCTGGTGTATAGTATAGCGCCTGCAGGTCCTTTTTTAGAAATTCAAATGAGTGGTGTTGTTGTTGTTGTTTTTGTTGCTGTTGTTGTTCAGTTCTACTCGTGGCTACATTTAACAACTGGGACGTGTAGACAAACCCCCGCCAGGACCTGTCCTCCAGTGTTGCCGATAGGGTTAGCAATTTCCTTTCTGTGTTGGCCAATGGTGTGCACTCCACAGAGCATAATGATACACTGGTGCTTCACCATCGCTGGATAATTGCATTTCAAATCACGGGAGCCTTTGATAGCTCTGACACAGGTCAGTGGGCACCATGGTGAGAGAAAGGGAGCCAAGCTAGATTACCTCATGAAATACAGCAGTGTTTTAATCACTCATTCATATCAATAGTCCTCTCTTAGCACGCTTCAACACCCCCCTGCCTCTGATCAATCACACAGCATTAACAAAGGGAAGAAAAAAACCTGCCTGGAGATTGTTGGGCCAGCGTTGCATTACTCTGTGATTCCATGATTGCATTTCGATGCAGAATAGCAAACCCCCTGTGTGACAACAGCTGCTCAACAAGATAGCAATGAGGATGACAGAACAGGGCAGCCTTTAATCTGCTTTGCACTTGTTTCATTCCACTGTCCTGTCATCAAGCACCCTGCACGCAAAGGGCTATCCATGGAACCCAAGTGAGAGCGATGTTCAGGCTGCTCAGGAGGACCTGTGCAGGAGCTGCATTATCCCATTGAAAGAGATCACTAAGGCGTCTTCATTAGTTTAATTTCATTTATTACACACCCAATACAGCACAGGATTCCTGTCATTACAGCACAAGCATGCTGTAGGGTTTTTACAATGGGTTACTATATATTATGTATTGGTATATTTCTGTATGTGTTGCAGCTGAGCACACAGGATTATTGCACAGGGAGCTAACAGGTCATCATCTCATTATCACCTGGCTCGTTCAGATCACTTCATCCTGCTCAATTCATTTTGTGTTTCAGTTTTTGATTAAAGTGACAGTGCTTTTGCGAGCTCAGAAAGGAGAGTTTCAGTGTTTGCTCAGCTGTCAGTGCTGGAGAGTCAGTGTCTTTGTCCTGATTTACTAATAGCCCTTCCTATCCATACGCAGTGCTCTGTGATAACATTTTATCAAAAGGAAATAAATGGCAGTTGAATCTGTTAAGCAAATGGAGCGGAGGCAATTGAACACATTCCCATCTGGAGTGCAGTGCATGTTTTAAAATGTACATCAGGCAATATCATTGTAACTCCAATCGCTGCTACTTAATGAAAAGACCGGTCTTGACAGTCCCAAGATGTATTCTGCAATTACAGTGATTCAATCTTCCCACTACATTACAAATCATTAATACATGCATTATTACATTACAGCATGTTATTTCACTGATGCAAATTGCTCAGTGCATTAGAGAGAGAGAGAAAGAGAGAGGTTGGAAGTTGGAAGTTGGAGGACAGTCAGAGCAAAACTGGGGTCATAATGGCTTGTATAGAATGCTGTGAGAACCAGGACAGTGATTATCACCCTACTGATTGCCAGCAACAAGACATCAAGCACACATTACTGCTCCATCCGCCTGCTCCAGCCATGCTGCAACCTGGACCTCCTCCTGTCAGCCTGCTCCAACCATGCTGTAACCTGGACCTCCTCCTGTCAGCCTGCTCCAGCCATGCTGTAACCTGAACCTCCTCCTGTCAGCCTGCTCCAGCCATGCTGTAACCTGGACCTCCTCCTGTCAGCCTGCTCCAGCCATGCTGTAACCTGGACCTCCCTCCTGTCAGCCTGCTCCAGCCATGCTGTAACCTGAACCTCCTCCTGTCAGCCTGCTCCAGCCATGCTGTAACCTGGACCTCCTCCTGTCAGCCTGCTCCAGCCATGCTGTAACCTGGACCTCCTCCTGTCAGCCTGCTCCAGCCATGCTGTAACCTGGACCTCCTCCTGTCAGCCTGCTCCAGCCATGCTGTAACCTGAACCTCCTCCTGTCAGCCTGCTCCAGCCATGCTGTAACCTGGACCTCCTCCTGTCAGCCTGCTCCAGCCATGCTGTAACCTGGACCTCCTCCTGTCAGCCTGCTCCAGCCATGCTGTAACCTGGACCTCCTCCTGTCAGCCTGCTCCAGCCATGCTGTAACCTGGACCTCCTCCTGTCAGCCTGCTCCAGCCATGCTGTAACCTGGACCTCCTCCTGTCAGCCTGCTCCAGCCATGCTGTAACCTGGACCTCCTCCTGTCAGCCTGCTCCAGCCATGCTGTAACCTGGACCTCCTCCTGTCAGCCTGCTCCAGCCATGCTGTAACCTGAACCTCCTCCTGTCAGCCTGCTCCAGCCATGCTGTAACCTGGACCTCCTCCTGTCAGCCTGCTCCAGCCATGCTGTAACCTGGACCTCCTCCTGTCAGCCTGCTCCAGCCATGCTGTAACCTGGACCTCCTCCTGTCAGCCTGCTCCAGCCATGCTGTAACCTGGACCTCCTCCTGTCAGCCTGCTCCAGCCATGCTGTAACCTGAACCTCCTCCTGTCAGCCTGCTCCAGCCATGCTGTAACCTGGACCTCCTCCTGTCAGCCTGCTCCAGCCATGCTGTAACCTGAACCTCCTCCTGTCAGCCTGCTCCAGCCATGCTGTAACCTGAACCTCCTCCTGTCAGCCTGCTCCAGCCATGCTGTAACCTGAACCTCCTCCTGTCAGCCTGCTCCAGCCATGCTGTAACCTGAACCTCCTCCTGTCAGCCTGCTCCAGCCATGCTGTAACCTGGACCTCCTCCTGTCAGCCTGCTCCAGCCATGCTGTAACCTGAACCTCCTCCTGTCAGCCTGCTCCAGCCATGCTGTAACCTGGACCTCCTCCTGTCAGCCTGCTCCAGCCATGCTGTAACCTGGACCTCCTCCTGTCAGCCTGCTCCAGCCATGCTGTAACCTGGACCTCCTCCTGTCAGCCTGCTCCAGCCATGCTGTAACCTGAACCTCCTCCTGTCAGCCTGCTCCAGCCATGCTGTAACCTGAACCTCCTCCTGTCAGCCTGCTCCAGCCATGCTGTAACCTGGAACCTGCTCCAGCCACCCTCCTCCTGTCAGCCTGCTCCAGCCATGCTGTAACCTGGACCTCCTCCTGTCAGCCTGCTCCAGCCATGCTGTAACCTGGACCTCCTCCTGTCAGCCTGCTCCAGCCATGCTGCAACCTGGACCTCCTCCTGTCAGCCTGCTCCAGCCATGCTGTAACCTGGACCTCCTCCTGTCAGCCTGCTCCAGCCATGCTGCAACCTGAACCTCCTCCTGTCACCCTGCTCCAGCCATGCTGTAACCTGGACCTCCTCCTGTCAGCCTGCTCCAGCCATGCTGTAACCTGAACCTCCTCCTGTCAGCCTGCTCCAGCCATGCTGTAACCTGGACCTCCTCCTGTCAGCCTGCTCCAGCCATGCTGTAACCTGGACCTCCTCCTGTCAGCCTGCTCCAGCCATGCTGTAACCTGAACCTCCTCCTGTCAGCCTGCTCCAGCCATGCTGTAACCTGGACCTCCTCCTGTCAGCCTGCTCCAGCCATGCTGTAACCTGGACCTCCTCCTGTCAGCCTGCTCCAGCCATGCTGTAACCTGAACCTCCTCCTGTCAGCCTGCTCCAGCCATGCTGTAACCTGGACCTCCTCCTGTCAGCCTGCTCCAGCCATGCTGTAACCTGGACCTCCTCCTGTCAGCCTGCTCCAGCCATGCTGTAACCTGGACCTCCTCCTGTCAGCCTGCTCCAGCCATGCTGTAACCTGGACCTCCTCCTGTGAATTCAACAGGAAGGACTAGGTCACCTCACTGCTTACAGTACCTGCATCGATATTGGATAAAGCAGCCGTAGTCATATACGTTAAATAAAGACTTTGCTTTTTCATTTGGTTTCTTCCCCTGCTGATTTGAAAAAGGCTTGCAATTTTCTTGTGCTTTTCTTGTATTGTATTCTATGTGGTGTTCATGTTGTTAGGAGTCATGGCGAATTGTCAGAGAGTCTGTGTGGCAAAGTGGCTGCTGATTGTGAACAGGTGCAGAGGTGACGCAGTGCAGGAATAATCACAGACAGACAATCTGTAATCCGGTTTGGAAAAGGATGTTTATTTGTAAATCCTGGTCTGGCGACCAAACAATAAGCTGCGGCTATGTACACACCAGTGTGTAAAGCACGGAGATAGAAAAGACAGGGACTGCAGCCCAAATAATAAATACTCGTTATCCGCCCCCAATAATACTGGACACGGTCACCAGTCCGGGTGCGTGCAGCAGTGCTCGTTGTGGATGATAACTATTTATTTGTGACTCTGGTGAAGTGCTGATCCGGCTTGTGCTGGCCCAAGGCGACAGCTCTGAATACGTGTTAGACGTCTGGTGGTTACTTTTTGGTGGTTTCAATTACTAACAAACACAAACACACACTCAGGAATAGTTGTTACTGCGTCTCTCACAGGCCTTCTAGTTTAAATGCAAAACCTAGCGAAGGAGTAGATTGCAATTCTCCTGCCCCTTTTATGCCGTCATGCATCATCCCTTGGTAAACGAGTACAGCCGTCTCTATTTTCTGCAGCTGCTACGTCGTTTCCCTTCCTGGTCAATATGTTCTTGCAACAGAGTCTCGCCTTTTTCCAGACTGACCGACTTCTCGACCCTGGAAATAAACTGTCAGGCCAGCCTGTCCAAAGGACCCTACTTTCACTGCTTAGTGCCCTCACAGGTCGGGAGGGAGATTTACAACCAAGATTCATTATATTTCTGTCACAATCTGATTTAATCTTTTTTTCCATCATGCTGGTCTTAATATTTTGACAGCATGACTGCTTCATCTTCATTGCTGTGTTATCTGCATGATACAGGCGAGTTATTGCTTTGTTATTTGTATGATGCAGGTGAGTTATTGCTGTGTTATCTGCATGATACAGGCGAGTTATTGCTGTGTTATTGCTGTGTTATTTGTATGAAGCAGGTGAGTTATTGCTGTGTTATTTGTATGATGCAGGCGAGTTATTGCTGTGTTATTGCTGTGTTATTGCTGTGTTATTTGTATGAAGCAGGTGAGTTATTGCTGTGTTATTTATATGATGCAGGCGAGTTATTGCTGTGTTATCAGGCGAGTGCTGTGTTATGATGATGATACAGGCGAGTTATTGCTGTGTTATCTGCATGATACAGGCGAGTTATTGCTGTGTTATTTGTATGATGCAGGCGAGTTATTGCTGTGTTATCTGCATGATACAGGCGAGTTATTGCTGTGTTATTTGTATGATGCAGGTGAGTTATTGCTGTGTATTGCTGTATTATTTATATGATGCAGGCGAGTTATTACTGTGCTATTGCTGTGTTATTTGTATGATGCAGGTGAGTTATTGCTGTGTATTGCTGTGTTATTTGTATGATGCAGGTGAGTTATTGCTGTGTTATTGATGTGTTGACGCTGTGCCCCTCTCTGTTGCAGGGATCATGTCGGAGCGCCAGTTCGGGACGCAGTTCATGTGCAGTGTGGTCGCCTCCCACGTCAGCCACCTGCCCACCACCAGCCTGAGCTTCATGTGGATCGCCCCCCCGCCGGGCACTGGCTGCGTCAACTTCATGTGAGTCAAACGCCCCTCTGGCCTCTGTGGAATGGGTTGGTACATCTTGGCTGAACTACTCTACAGGGGAAATCACTTCAAAACTGATATGAAGACAGAACTGCTTTGCTCAGAGACACAGCAGCTTGTAATAGTTCCTCTGTGCATAATTCAAATATTAATCAACACAAACAGAAAACAATAGAACATTGCTTAATGAGGCACCTTCATTAATGAGATGATGCAGAGCCCTGTGTGTTAAGCAACAAGCTTCGTAGCATCCCAACAACACAGTTTTCATTTCTGCAATGCATTTCAGTAGCAGCTCCCTTAAGGCACTCAAGTACATTGTTAATGTGGAATGCATTTGCTGAAGTGAAGCAGGCTCACAGTATTATATCAAAAGAAACATATTGTTTGCACCAGTGTCCATCCTAGCATCTGAAATTAGACAACAGGGCAGGAGCAATTACAGCACTTCATTCAACTGGGCTTCTTAAAACAGAGCAGTTATTGGGGTGGTAACGGGTGCAAAACAAAATGCATTTCAATTGTGAGCCAAAGAAAAAATGGAATTAAGATTTAAAACCGAGCTTGCCCTTGGGCTCCCTGGAATGACCTTTCCAAATACGAAGTGACAAATGCACAGTCTGACGGGTGTCATTTCATATCACTGCAAGGGAATACATTGAAGGAGCCTCAATCACTCTGGGCCCTCGTCTGAAATAATTAATGAAAAAAATCAAATAAACAGAGCTATTTTCTCATGTTACAAACCGTTCATATTTTATGAGGCTCAGATTTAGGCGAAAGACACAACACAAATAAACATTCACAAGCCTTGAAAACTTTGCAGAAAACAGCCGGGCTGCTGTCTGAATCACAGGCACATCCTACTGCAGAGAGACCAGCAAGAACTGACACTGCAGGCTCAATTCACAAAGCTGGGACTCAGGAGTGGGCTGAAGAAGGGCTTTCCAAAGTCTGTTTTTATTAATAAAGTTTGATATTTTTTAAACTGGTTTTTAACCACCAAAAGTCAGAAGCAGTTTCAGGACGATATCAAACGACATTTGTTCATTAAAAAGCAAGAGTTTTGAAAAACATAGTTTCAATATCTCATGAGCTCACGCTGTGTGAGTGGAATGCTGGGTACAGGATAGAGAGCTTCTTTTAAAGGGACACGGTTCAGTGCTGCATGTGAAATCAGTGACAGATAGAAGAGCTGAAAGCTGTCTCATTTATTTTATATCCAGAATGTTTAGAAAGGCTGCTGACAGATATTAAGAAATATTACCCGGTGGGATCCAGTTACATAGCCTGGATATTTACACTGTATCTATTCATTGGATAAAGAAAGCACTGTGTCCTCTCGCTTTGTGTATTCTACATGTGTGAAATTGCAGGAGACGGCACAATATAACACGTACCTAGACACCTGGAAGAGGGATGTGAATTCCCAGCAGAGAGGAAGGTTGTCCGTTATAACAACCCCAAATTTCAAAACCAACTTAGAAGCTGGGGAGAATGAAAATGCACATGCTGAACTAGAGATTGAGAGTGAGAGAGTGGTGAGGGACAAGCCCAGGACATCATCACCTTCCTCTCATGCTCTGGCAGGATCCCTCTGCAGCCCTAACCCTTGGCCAGTCCGTCTGGGAAGCAGGCATTAGCGGGGAGAGTTAGGTTCCCTGGAAGAAGGTTCTGACAGCTTGTGGAGCCATGTGTGGGTTATTAAGAATTATTGTAATGTTGGCTTAAGCTTCCCCAGTGCTAAATCTTCCCTCTGATTCCTAGTTATGTGTTTCTGCTTGATTTATGACTTCATTTGAATGATCTATTAAAATGCAATTAGCAGCAATTGAAATAGCGAGCGGCGCGTCCTTCCAGAATGTCAGGACAAACCCGGGGCGATGTTCCCAATCCCGAGCACCGTGCTCAGCTCAGCCCTCCACACACTGCACAATGCCTCTTGGAATCACCGTGCTCAGCTCAGCCCTCCACACACTGCACAATGCCTCTTGGAATCACCGTGCTCAGCTCAGCCCTCCACACACTGCACAATGCCTCTTGGAATCACCGTGCTCAGCTCAGCCCTCCACACACTGCACAATGCCTCTTGGAATCACCGTGCTCAGCTCAGCCCTCCACACACTGCACAATGCCTCTTGGAATCACCGTGCTCAGCTCAGCCCTCCACACACTGCACAATGCCTTTTGGAATCACCATGCTCAGCTCAGCCCTCCACACACTGCACAATGCCTCTTGGAATCACCGTGCTCAGCTCAGCCCTCCACACACTGCACAATGCCTCTTGGAATCACCGTGCTCAGCTCAGCCCTCCACACACTGCACAATGCCTCTTGGAATCACCGTGCTCAGCTCAGCCCTCCACACACTGCACAATGCCTCTTGGAATCACCGTGCTCAGCTCAGCCCTCCACACACTGCACAATGCCTTTTGGAATCACCATGCTCAGCTCAGCCCTCCACACACTGCACAATGCCTCTTGGAATCACCGTGCTCAGCTCAGCCCTCTACACACTGCACAATGCCTCTTGGAATCACTGTGCTCAGCTCAGCCCTCCACACACTGCACAATGCCTTTTGGAATCACCATGCTCAGCTCAGCCCTCCACACACTGCACAATGCCTCTTGGAATTGGGGATCGTCAAGGTTCTTTTCAGGACACGGTCTGGAAGAGCGCGGCACACCTCAGAGTCTCTGGGTAGCCGAGTGGAATGTAAAATCAGTTCCGCAGTTTTCTGTGGTCTCTTGCAATGCACTTCACACACAGCTTCAACAGCATTGTAGTCGCACTAACACAGATATCCCCCGGCAGATCAAATGGCAATGCTGTCCTTTCATTCTACTGCAGCTGCATTCTAATCTTTGTGTCAACAGGAGAGTGTGGCACAAACTCAATACAGGAGAGCGTGGCACAAACTCAATACAGGAGAGTGGCACAAACTCAATACAGGAGAGTGTGGCAAAAACTCAATACAGGAGAGTGTGACACAAACTCAATACAGGAGAGTGTGGCACAAACTCAATACAGGAGAGTGTGACACAAACTCAATACAGGAGAGTGTGGCACAAACTCAATACAGGAGAGTGTGACACAAACTCAATAAAGGAGAGTGTGACACATACTCAATACAGGAGAGTGTGACACAAACTCAATACAGGAGAGTGTGACACAAACTCAATACAGGAGAGTGTGACACAAACTCAATACAGGAGAGTGTGACACAAACTCAATACAGGAGAGTGTGACACAAACTCAATACAGGAGAGCGTGGCACAAACTCAATACAGGAGAGTGTGGCACAAACTCAACACAGGAGCGTGTGACACAAACTCAATACAGGAGAGTGTGACACAAACTCAATACAGGAGAGTGTGACACAAACTCAATACAGGAGAGTGTGGCACAAACTCAACACAGGAGAGTGTGACACAGACTCAATACTTAGCACTTGCCAGCCCAGCATCTTTCCCATCATACAACCAGCTACAGAGCCTAATGTTCCATACCCCCTTTTCACCATAGGAGTCAATCCCGTGCCAGCTGTGTCTTTTACCCCATGCAGGACGTTGAGCGCCGCTGTTTTTTTATTGAATTGAAACTGGTGGAAAACATGTTGTTTAGCTCATGAATTCATTTTGATGACCAGCAATGTCAGTACATTTTATAACACTGGGTTTTTAAAGTTGTGCTGTTTTTTCCCCCTCTAAACTGGCTATGTTGCCTGACTCTTTCAGCACAGAATCCTTCAAACACAGTCTTGGAAAGAAATCGTTAACTGCAGAAATAGCTTTTGGGCGCCGCTGTTGCTGTCCTTGAGGTTGCTATGGCGCTGGTGTGTAATACAGGCGTGCTTCCCCAGAGTTTGGGGCAGGGTATTGGACTGGGGAGCGTGGTTATGTGTCTGGAGGGAGGCAGTGTGGTTCACCACAGTGTGGCATGGCAGGGCAGGCGAGGCTCTCTGTCTGTCTGCTCCTTCTCCCAGAGCAAGCAGAGTGATGTCATCGCGGGCGGAGCGGAACCTCCGAGCGGCAGCTGCCATCAGCAGAATGCCAAGCAGTGATTCTGTCCTGGGTGTTCACTCTGACTGCAACTGGCATATTCAGCATCAAGTATTCTGGTGGTTTGGCATTGTAGGCTTGTAATGCAATCATGGGGTTTGAGCTGATGTTATATTCACTAAACATAGAGATTATATCACTGTCTTCATAGTGCACAGTTCAAGGCAACAAGCTTATAATACATACTGCTGTCCCTGAAAGAAATCAGACCTGTCTGGATACACTTGGTCACAACCACAAAGGGTCAGGAATGCTTACAAGTGCGTGATGTTTATCACATTTCCTGGTTGTAATTGATTTGCATATCTGATTTTCTTTTGAAATCGATTTATTATAAATGGGTATAAAATGAGACAAAAAAATATACTCAGAACTTTGTTTTTTGTTTGCTTAATACAGCTTTCTCAAGGGAGCATGTCTTTGAAAACAACCATCAAGGTGTTTTCAATCCAGCCTTTATTTAATATTTTTAGAAACAGAAAGATAGCATGTTTGTATATGCGGGGGATGTATTGTGCTGTTAACAGCGATGCACCACACGCTCGTTCCCTGGAGATAGATCCAGTCACTTCACTTCAGGAAGCTGTCTCTTCAAAGTCAGCTGGGCTGCAGTAAGAAGATCAGTCTGAGGCTCTTCCTTCCTTAAATACTTGTACTGACCCAGCGAACAGCTTAATGCAGAGAGAATATTCCCTGAGTGACAGGACGTGGGCTCCCAGCCGTCTTCTCAAGCAATTCAACTGCATGATGAGGGCGGGTTTGAAACCCTTATGAAGCTAAACAAGCTGACACTTACAAATATTGAGATTTCTGGCTTGGCAGTTGGTTTAGTACTGCTTGTTATATATATATAAGTTTACAAAGGAGAGGAGGCCATTCAGCCCATATGGCTCATTTGGTTAGTATCTTATTGATCCCAGAATCTCATCAAGCAGGGTGTCAGCTTCAACAACATTACTGAGGAGTTGGTTACAGACTCCCACAATTCTCTGTGGAAAAAAAATGCCTCCTATTTTCTGTTCTGAATGCCCCTTTGTCTAATCTCCATTTATGACCACTGGTCCTTGTTTCTTTTTTCAGGCTGAAAAAGTCCCTTGGGTCGACACTGTCAATACCTTTTAGAATTTTGAATGCTTGAATTAGGTCGCTGCGTAGTCTTCTTTGTTCAAGACTGAACAGATTCAATTATTTTAGCCTGTCTGCATATAACATGCCTTTTAAGCCCGGAATAATTCTGGTCGCTCTTCTTTGCACTCTTTCTAGAGCAGCAATATCTTTTTTATAGCGAGGTGACCAGATGGTCTTACTAGTGCATTGTACAGTTTTAACATTACTTCCCTTGATTTAAATTCAACACTTTGGCCTTTTTTATAGCTTCCCCACATTTCTGAGTCAACAAAGGAAGGTTTTTTTCATAGATTCCTTCTCCAATTTCAGTATCTCCCATATGATATTTATAATGTACATTTTTATTTCCTGCGTGCAGTACCTTACACTTTTCACTATTAAATGTAATTTGCCATGTGTCTGCCCAGTTCTGAATCTTGTCTAGATCATTTTGAATGACCTTTGCTGCTGCATCAGTGTTTGTCACTTCTTCTAGAGGACCTAATACTGATCCCTGTGGTAAACCACTGGTTACCACACTCCATTCTGAGGTTTTTCCTTTAATAAGTACTTTCTGTTTTCTACATGTTAACCACTCCCTAATCCATGTACATGTGTTTCCTTGAATCTCTACTGCGTTCAGTTTCAGTTTCTTTCATTTCTTTGAGTACTATTGGGAGGATCTCATCCGGCCCAGGGGATTTGTTTATTTTAAGAGCTCCTAGTCCCTTTAACACTTCTGCCTCGGTTATGCTAAAGTTATTTAAAACTGGATAGGAACTGGATGACATGTGTGTCCATATCCTCCTTTGTTAAATCTGGTGAAAAGTAATCATTTAATATATTAGCAATTTTTTTTTCTTCATCTATGATTTTGCCATTTGTATCTCTTGTATCTCTTCTCTTACTTCCTTCTGAATGTTTTGGAATTGGTTTTAGCCCCCTTGACAACGTTCATTTCTATCTCTCTCTTGGAATGACTTTCTATCTTCCTTTTTGACTTGTGTTTGGTTCATTTGAAATGTTCTGTAAAGTGCCTTTTTCCTCTGAATAATTATACCTCTCTGCTCATACAATCTCACCTCAATTCAAATAGGACCTGAGTCAACTCTGCAATAGAACACCTGCCTGTTTATGAAAGGGATGAGATTCAGTCCAAAAATAATCAATCAATCAATCAATCAATCAATCAGTCTGAATTTATTAAATGCAAAGCGTTTTCAGGATGAAACACCTCAAAGAGCTCCACAGATAAAAACAGCAACATGGTGACAGTATACAAAACAGTTCTGAGAAATTAGTAAAAGGAAAGATGATAAAGTACCTCTTTAAATGTGTAATCTTACTTTACAAAGCTGTGACAAAAGGTGCATCATTTGTAAAAACCAAAATAACATCAAATAGGATGATACATTTTCCCTCTAAAATACAGCTGCTAAATGATAAGAATGTGTTTTTAATCCTACTTTAAAATCAGCGAGAGATGGTGCCTCCCTTACGAATCATTCCACGGCTCCGGGGCTCTGAGGCACTCCCATGTTCTATGCATGCATGTGTTTGAGATTGAAATTGTAAAACAAACGCTGGACTCTTTGGCAGTGATGTCTGTATGTCTGGAAGTTGGATGGAATAGTGGCATGCTGCTATAGAACCGGGTCACGGTGCATATTGGAAAACATGTTGCCAATTCATTTATTTCTTTTAAAGGTCTTTCTTTATTTTTTAGGGTGGAAACTCAAACGTGTTGCATTTCGTCTGAAGTAGTGAACATGCAGGCTACAATGCAGCGAGACAGAAATCAGGCCTGCCCATGAGCTCTGAGTGCTGTGGTTCTGGAATGGAACTCTGCATTCTGAACGGATGATGTCATTGTTGGGGTTGCCTGGATCCCAGTCTGTGGGGATGACCACAGTTCTGAGGTCAGCCCAGTCTGACACGAGGTTCAGCGTGCTTCATTATTTTTAGATTGTTGTTTTTATATGTTCTTTTCTTGTGTGTGGTTTATAAT
>NC_054540.1:920098-984808 GCF_017654505.1 Polyodon spathula
GTTCCCTGTGTTTATTTTGTAAGATGCAGGTGTATTATCTGCTCGCAGTGCTCTATAGCTTTCTGCACATTGTGCAATAGCACCTCTGAAAGATGAATTGAGCTGTCCCAGGGGTGAAGCATGACTACCCCAGGGTGTACAGTGTACATCCAGTGTAGATCCTGTCTGTCCTAGCTAGTAAATCACTGCCTGCTGCTCACCACCCTATACCTGCCTCTGCAGATAGATGGTCTGGCAGGCTGCATGGTGAGTCTGGCCAAATATGTCCCAGGAAAAACACTCTGTACGGACCAACATCAGAGTGTCTGTTGCATGATATACTGTGGATCTGACTCGTTCTGTCATCGATCTGGAAGTGTTTTCAATGTCTGTTATATGATATACTGTGGATCTGACTCGTTCTGTCATCGATCTGGAAGTGTTTTCAATGTCTGTTACATGATATACTGTGGATCTGACTCGTTCTGTCATCGATCTGGAAGTGTTTTCAGTGTCTGTTACATGATATACTGTGGATCTGACTCATTCTGTCATCGATCTGGAAGTGTTTTCAGTGTCTGTTACATGATATACTGTGGATCTGACTCGTTCTGTCATCGATCTGGAAGTGTTTTCAGTGTCTGTTATATGATATACTGTGGATCTGACTCGTTCTGTCATCGATCTGGAAGTGTTTTCAGTGTCTGTTATATGATATACTGTGCATCTGACTCGTTCTGTCATCGATCTGGAAGTGTTTTCAGTGTCCGTTTTATGATATACTGTGCATCTGACTCGTTCTGTCATCGATCTGGAAGTGTTTTCAGTGTCTGTTATATGATATACTGTGGATCTGACTCGTTCTGTCATCGATCTGGAAGTGTTTTCAGTGTCCGTTTTATGATATACTGTGCATCTGACTCGTTCTGTCATCGATCTGGAAGTGTTTTCAGTGTCTGTTATATGATATACTGTGGATCTGACTCGTTCTGTCATCGATCTGGAAGTGTTTTCAGTGTCCGTTTTATGATATACTGTGCATCTGACTCGTTCTGTCATCGATCTGGAAGTGTTTTCAGTGTCCGTTTTATGATATACTGTGCATCTGACTCGTTCTGTCATCGATCTGGAAGTGTTCTCAAGGGAATCTTGAATCTCGGTTCTCCTGTTGTTTCTGTTATCTTTGTTCCAGGTGTAGACCCTTCTTAGAGACCTGTATGAGATTTACAATTAGGATAAACTCTTGGGTTTTAACAACCCCTTTCCATGAGTGTCCCAGTGACAGCAGGCGATCAGGTCTGGAATCAGGTCATACTTGAACCCTATTGGGGGGACTATGTGAAGGCAGCATGCAATGCAGATACATTGTAAAAAAGTATTTGGGTTCTGGACAACAATGGAATACCCAGTGTGCATTGATCCTGCCATTGAGGATCGATTGGGAAGAGTGAACTGGAGCCCTCTGGCTTCTGAGTGTTCCTACAGCACAGTATATAGCACTCCCTGAGCAGAGCTGGGGAGGGGTCTCTGTGTTTGCTGTAGGACTGATCCCCTTGCTGCTGTTGATGTCTAGCCTCAGGGGACTTCGTTAGACCACTGAACACTTTTTTTGTGTGTGTGTGTGTTTTTTAAATAATGTATTATTTAAGAACATAAGAAAGTTTACAAACGAGAGGAGGCCATTCGGCCCATCTTGCTTGTTTGGTTGTTAGTAGCTTATTGATCCCAAAATCTCATCAAGCAGCTTCTTGAAGGATCCCAGGGTGTCAGCTTCAACAACATTACTGGGGAGTTGATTCCAGACCCTCACAATTCTCTGTGTAAAAAAGTGTCTCCTATTTTCTGTTCTGAATGCCCCTTTTTCTAAACTCCATTTGTGACCCCTGGTCCTTGTTTCTTTTTTCAGGCTGAAAAAGTCCCTTGGGTCGACACTGTCAATACCTTTTAGAATTTTGAATGCTTGAATTAGGTCGCCACGTAGTCTTCTTTGTTCAAGACTGAACAGATTCAATTCTTTTAGCCTGTCTGCATATGACATGCCTTTTAAGCCCGGAATAATTCTGGTCGCTCTTCTTTGCACTCTTTCTAGAGCAGCAATATCTTTTTTATAGCGAGGTGACCAGAATTGAACACAATATTCAAGATGAGGTCTTACTAGTGCATTGTACAGTTTTAACATTACTTCCCTTGATTTAAATTCAACACTTTTCACAATGTATCCGAGCATCTTGTTAGCCTTTTTTATAGCTTCCCCACATTGTCTAGATGAAGACATTTCTGAGTCAACAAAAACTCCTAGGTCTTTTTCATAGATTCCTTCTCCAATTTCAATATCTCCCATATGATATTTATAATGTACATTTTTATTTCCTGCGTGCAGTACCTTACACTTTTCTCTATTAAATGTCATTTGCCATGTGTCTGCCCAGTTCTGAATCTTGTCTAGATCATTTTGAATGACCTTTGCTGCTGCAACAGTGTTTGCCACTCCTCCTATGTTTGTGTCGTCTGCAAATTTAACAAGTTTGCTTACTATACCAGAATCTAAATCATTAATGTAGATTAGGAATAGCAGAGGACCTAATACTGATCCCTGTGGTACACCGCTGGTTACCACACTCCATTCTGAGGTTTTTCCTCTAATCAGTACTTTCTGTTTTCTACATGTTAACCACTCCCTAATCCATGTACATGTGTTTCCTTGAATCCCAACTGCGTTCAGTTTGAGAATTAATCTTTTGTGCGGGACTTTGTCAAAAGCTTTCTGGAAATCTAAATAAACCATGTCATATGCTTTGCAATTATCCATTATCGATGTTGCATCCTCAAAAAAATCAAGCAAGTTAGTTAGGCACGATCTCCCTTTCCTAAAACCATGTTGACTGTCTCCCAGGACCCTGTTACCATATAGGTAATTTTCCATTTTGGATCTTATTATAGTTTCCATAAGTTTGCATATAATAGAAGTCAGGCTTACTGGTCTGTAGTTACCTGGTTCAGTTTTGTTTCCCTTTTTGTGGATCGGTATTACGTTTGCAATTTTCCAGTCTGTCGGTACCACCCCTGTGTCAAGAGACTGCTGCATGATCTTGGTTAGCGGTTTGTAAATTACTTCTTTCATTTCTTTGAGTACTACTGGGAGGATCTCATCCGGCCCAGGGGATTTGTTTATTTTAAGAGCTCCTAGTCCCTTTAACACTTCTGCCTCAGTTATGCTAAAGTTATTTAAAACTGGATAGGAACTGGATGACATGTGGGGCATGTTGTCAGTATCTTCCTTTGTAAAAACTTGTGAAAAGTAATCATTTAATATATTTGCTATTTTTTTTTCTTCATCTACGATTTTGCCATTTGTATCTCTTAAACATTTAATCTCCTCTTTGAATGTTCTCTTGCTGTTGTAATATTGGAAAAACATTTTGGAATTGGTTTTAGCTCCCTTAGCAATGTTCATTTCTATTTCTCTCTTGGCCTTTCTAACTTCCTTTTTGACTTGCGTTTGCAGTTCTGTGTACTCTTTCTGTGTACTTTCTTTTTGGTCCTTTTTTAATGCTCTGTAAAGTGCCTTTTTTCGCTGAATATTTTTTTTAATTGATGTATTAAACCATTTTGGCAATTTAGTTTTACATTTAGATTTGTCTACTTTAGGGATATAATTGTTTTGCGCCTCTAGTACTACATTTTTGAAGAACAACCACCCTTCTTCTGTGGGTGTTTTCTCTATTTTACTCCAATCTACTTCTGTTAGTCTCTGTTTCATACCTTCATTGTTTGCTTTTCTAAAATTGTAAACCTTAGCTTTAGTCTTTACTTTTGGGGATTTAAAAAACACTTCAAATGAGACCATGTTGTGGTCTGAGTTTGCCAGTGGTTCTCTGACCTCTGTTTTAGTTATTCTATCTTCGTTATTTGAAAAGACTAAATCAAGGCATGCCTCCCCTCTAGTGGGTGCCTTCACAAATTGTGTTAGGAAGCAGTCATTTGTCATTTCCACCATTTCTATTTCATCCTTCGTGCTACCCACCGGGTTTTCCCATTTTATTTGGGGGAAGTTGAAATCCCCCATTAGTATGGCTTCTCCTTTGCTACACACATTTCTAATGTCATTGTATAACAGATTATTTTGCTCACCGTCTGAATCTGGCGGTCTATAGCATGCTCCTATTATTATGCCTTTTGAATTTTTGTCTGTTATTCTGACCCATATTGATTCGGTTTTATTTTCTTTGTCCAGGTTTAACACCTGGGCTTCAAGACTGTTTCTTATGTATAGCGCTACCCCTCCTCCTCTTCTGTCCTGCCTGTCTTTCCTATACAGTGTATACCCACAAATATTATATTCGTCCCCATCACTCTCAGATAACCACGTTTCTGTAACACCTATCACATCATAGTTACCTGTTAGTGCAGTAGCTTCAAGTTCTAGAATTTTGTTTCTGATACTTCTAGCATTTAGATAAATACATTTAATGGTTGTCTTACCTGAGTTGTTGTTCTTGTTTTGATGCGGTCTCCCTTCTGTTTTTTTGTTGATTTCTCCCCCCTTCCTTTCTAGTTTAAATGCTTCCGAACCTGCTTGAGGATCTTTTCTCCGAGTAGACTAGTTCCCTTGTTATTTAAATGCAGTCCATCCCGTCTATACAGATAGTCCTCGTTGTAGAATGTGGTCCAATGATCAAGATAGGTGAAGCCTTCCCGTGTGCACCACGTCTTCAGCCATTCGTTTTGATTAATTATTTCCAGCTGTCCATATGGTCCTTTGCAAGGTGCGGGTAGTATACCAGAAAATACCACAGTTTTGGTTTTCTCTTTTAATTTCCTTCCTAGCTCTCTGAATTTGTTTTGCAGGGATTTTGGTCTGTCTCTTCCAATGTTGTTTACCCAGCGTGAGACACATCAGAGTAGACTATCTGAATGATGGAGAGGATTGGTGGGGGTCAATACTGAACACACCACGCTGGGGGGCGGTGGGGGTCGATACTGAACACACTGCACTGGGGGTGTGTGTGGGGGGGAGCTGGGTTCAAATTCAAGGCAGCTCTTGGTAGAGTTTTCCTGCTATTATGCAACTCGACTGTGCAAATCCACTAGACCATTTCCAAACAAGTGAAACATGATTGAATTCCTCTAATATCCTCTGTCGCAGAGAGGCTACCTGGCCCTACAGTATTAATATCCGCTGTCACAGGGTGGCTACCTGGCTCTACTGTATTAATATCTACTGTCACAGGGTGGCTACCTGACTCTACTGTATTAATATCCACTGTCACAGGGTGGCTACCTGGCTCTACTGTATTAATATCCGCTGTCACAGGGTGGCTACCTGGCTCTACTGTATTAATATCCGCTGTCACAGGGTGGCTACCTGGCTCTACTGTATTAATATCCGCTGTCACAGGGTGGCTACCTGGCTCTACTGTATTAATATCCGCTGTCACAGGGTGGCTACCTGGCTCTACTGTATTAATATCCGCTGTCACAGGGTGGCTACCTGGCTCTACTGTATTAATATCCGCTGTCACAGGGTGGCTACCTGGCTCTACTGTATTAATATCCACTGTCACAGGGTGGCTACCTGGCTCTACTGTATTAATATCCGCTGTCACAGGGTGGCTACCTGGCTCTACTGTATTAATATCCGCTGTCACAGGGTGGCTACCTGGCTCTACTGTATTAATATCCGCTGTCACAGGGTGGCTACCTGGCTCTACTGTATTAATATCCGCTGTCACAGGGTGGCTACCTGGCTCTACTATATTAATATCCGCTGTCACAGGGTGGCTACCTGGCTCTACTGTATTAATATCCACTGTCACAGGGTGGCTACCTGGCTCTACTGTATTAATATCCACTGTCACAGGGTGGCTACCTGGCTCTACTGTATTAATATCCGCTGTCACAGGGTGGCTACCTGGCTCTACTGTATTAATATCCGCTGTCACAGGGTGGCTACCTGGCTCTACTGTATTAATATCCGCTGTCACAGGGTGGCTACCTGGCTCTACTGTATTAATATCCGCTGTCACAGGGTGGCTACCTGGCTCTACTGTATTAATATCCGCTGTCACAGGGTGGCTACCTGGCTCTACTGTATTAATATCCACTGTCACAGGGTGGCTACCTGGCTCTACTGTATTAATATCCACTGTCACAGGGTGGCTACCTGGCTCTACTGTATTAATATCCGCTGTCACAGGGTGGCTACCTGGCTCTACTGTATTAATATCCGCTGTCACAGGGTGGCTACCTGGCTCTACTGTATTAATATCCGCTGTCACAGGGTGGCTACCTGGCTCTACTGTATTAATATCCGCTGTCACAGGGTGGCTACCTGGCTCTACTGTATTAATATCCGCTGTCACAGGGTGGCTACCTGGCTCTACTGTATTAATATCCGCTGTCACAGGGTGGCTACCTGGCTCTACTGTATTAATATCCACTGTCACAGGGTGGCTACCTGGCTCTACTGTATTAATATCCACTGTCACAGGGTGGCTACCTGGCTCTACTGTATTAATATCCGCTGTCACAGGGTGGCTACCTGGCTCTACTGTATTAATATCCGCTGTCACAGGGTGGCTACCTGGCTCTACTGTATTAATATCCGCTGTCACAGGGTGGCTACCTGGCTCTACTGTATTAATATCCACTGTCACAGGGTGGCTACCTGGCTCTACTGTATTAATATCCACTGTCACAGGGTGGCTACCTGGCTCTACTGTATTAATATCCGCTGTCACAGGGTGGCTACCTGGCTCTACTGTATTAATATCCGCTGTCACAGGGTGGCTACCTGGCTCTACTGTATTAATATCCGCTGTCACAGGGTGGCTACCTGGCTCTACTGTATTAATATCCGCTGTCACAGGGTGGCTACCTGGCTCTACTGTATTAATATCCGCTGTCACAGGGTGGCTACCTGGCTCTACTGTATTAATATCCACTGTCACAGGGTGGCTACCTGGCTCTACTGTATTAATATCCGCTGTCACAGGGTGGCTACCTGGCTCTACTGTATTAATATCCACTGTCACAGGGTGGCTACCTGGCTCTACTGTATTAATATCCGCTGTCACAGGGTGGCTACCTGGCTCTACTGTATTAATATCCGCTGTCACAGGGTGGCTACGTGGCTCTACTGTATTAATATCCGCTGTCACAGGGTGGCTACCTGGCTCTACTGTATTAATATCCACTGTCACAGGGTGGCTACCTGGCTCTACTGTATTAATATCCACTGTCACATGGTGGCTACCTGGCTCTACTGTATTAATATCCGCTGTCACAGGGTGGCTACTTGGCTCTACTGTATTAATATCCACTGTCACAGGGTGGCTACCTGGCTCTACTGTATTAATATCCACTGTCACAGGGTGGCTACCTGGCTCTACTGTATTAATATCCACTGTCACAGGGTGGCTACCTGGCTCTACTGTATTAATATCCGTTGTCACAGGGTGGCTACCTGGCTCTACAGTATGTTTAGGGTTTATTCAGTTTATGGGGCTCTCTGTCCTGTTTGCACAATCCATTCCTGAAGTTTTGCTACTAATCAGGCACAACTCTTTAAAAGAACAACTTTGTTGCCATAATATTAATGAAACATATTCACAGGTTTCCAGTATGCAATCTGTGAGCTGTGTTCTATATTATGATTCTGTTGTAGATTGGTGGTTTGACATTTCTTAAGAGAGGCTGGCTGTGAGATTCTTCTTTGTAACACGCTTGACGCAGAAAAGGTTGAAATGAGCTTTGAACAGTTCCAAGAGAAAAGTTGCAAAAAGTTCTAAAATGAAAAAATGACACATTTGCAAAGATTGCTCTGAGCAGGAAAATGAAATGTAAGAGGAGATAATTAGGGGAGTCTACATTCAATGAGCAATGAGAGCATTCTCCTACAAAATGCAATGTGTCAAGTAATGAAATGAAATGTGTCCTATTGAAATGCAGTGTCAAGTAATGAAATGCAATGTGTCCTATTGAAATGCAATGTGTCAAGTAATGAAATGCAATGTGTCCTATTGAAATGCAATGTGTCAGGTAATGAAATGCAATGTGCCCTATTGAAATGCAATGTGTCAAGTAATGCTTGAAATGAGAATCATTCACACTCTGCTGTTGTTTCTCTTCCTCACTGGCAGGGCGACGGCCACACACAGAGGACAGATCATCTTCAAAGACGCCTTGGCTCAGCAGCTGTGTGAGCAGGGAGGTGAGAGACACAACCACCATCTCACTGACCAGCAACAACATGACAGAGACACGCCCACCATCTCACTGACCAGCAACAACATGGCAGAGACACAACCACCATCTCACTGACCAGCAACAACATGGCAGAGACACGCCCACCATCTCACTGACCTGACCAGCAACAACATGGCAGAGACACACCCACCATCTCACTGACCTGACCAGCAACAACATGGCAGAGACACAACCACCATCTCACTGACCAGCAACAACATGGCAGAGACACAACCACCATCTCACTGACCAGCAACAACATGGCAGAGACACAACCACCATCTCACTGACCAGCAACAACATGGCAGAGACACACCCACCATCTCACTGACCAGCAACAACATGGCAGAGACACAACCACCATCTCACTGACCAGCAACAACATGGCAGAGACACAACCACCATCTGACTGACCAGCAACAACATGGCAGAGACACACCCACCATCTCACTGACCTGACCAGCAACAACATGACAGAGACACGCCCACCATCTCACTGACCGGCAACAACATGACAGAGACACAACCACCATCTCACTGACCAGCAACAACATGGCAGAGAAACCATGTAGGAGACAAATATATTGCAAAATACTAACAATATATTTCAAATATGCTGTAATATATTTTATTGCTTTTCCATAATATGTTACACTATGGAGCTATGGCTCTACACTGTAACATATTAACTTTTTTTACATCATTTAGAATTTTAGGACATCATTAAAAATAAAAACTATATGAACATAATTTAGATCTTTTATTTAACATCATGTAATCAAAGAAACTATAAAATGATATTGTAGAAGACTACTGGAAACTATAATAGTTGCACAGTATTTCATGTTAGATCCTGAAATGTCAAATTTTTTTAATGTTTGTCAGTTTCTATAGGGTGATGCAAACTTTTGGCCATAGTTGTACTTTATATATCCCCATCATTTTCAGCATCCGTTGAAAACATATTGCAATATATTTACGCAGCCGTTTTGGAATATATTTTAACATGTGCTTCTAAGTAGATTTCTAAACGCATTATGTAAGTGTTATTATTAGGGTTTGTTTTGTATACACTGTTCTGGATTTCTCTTCCATGTGGAAAGTGACTGAGAAGCAGCAGCTCCAGCAGCATTGTGCTTTGTTTCCCAGTACAGTGTTCTGCAATACGTGCTGAGATTCAGTTTCCTCATAGTGTCTTTAAAGAAGTACCAAATAACAAAAAAATAAGAAGCTGTCAAAAATATTTTGTGTTTTTGAACAATTAGGGCATTATTAGGATACCAGGATTGCAATTCTCTTTTCACAGTATTTGTTTTTTCAGTGCCTCTTTCAAAGGGATAATATACTAACACAATAATTCCATGACCCAGCCAGTCTCCTCCACTTCCTCCAGCCATGTCTCTGGGGTCGAGGGGGTCACTGGGTACCAAGCCTGTCTGTCAGGAGAAGCTGCTAGTTGCTTAACAAGGGAGAGAAGGCATTGAAGACATACACTCTCCAAACGAACTGGAAGTGCAAGAATGTCTTCCCAGTGACAGTCTGTTCCAGGAGTTTGACCGCTGGATTCACACGAGCAGTGCTTGCTGTGATGGGGTGACTCTGCCTCCCTCGCTCGGGGGTCTGACAGTCAGTTCCAGGAGTTTGACCGCTGGATTCACACGAGCAGTGCTTGCTGTGATGGGGTGACTCTGCCTCCCTTGCTCGGGGTCTGACAGTCTGTTCCAGGAGTTTGACCGGTGGATTCACACGAGCAGTGCTTGCTGTGATGGGGTGACTCTGCCTCCCTCACTCGGGGTCTGACAGTCTGTTCCAGGAGTTTGACTGCTGGATTCACACAAGCAGTGCTTGTTGTGATGGGGTGACTCTGCCTCCCTTGCTCGGGGTCTGACAGTCTGTTCCAGGAGTTTGACCGCTGGATTCACACGAGCAGCGCTTGCTGTGATGGGGTGACTCTGCCTCCCTCACTCGGGGTCTGACAGTCAGTTCCAGGAGTTTGACCGGTGGATTCACACGAGCAGTGCTTGCTGTGATGGGGTGACTCTGCCTCCCTCACTCGGGGTCTGACAGTCTGTTCCAGGAGTTTGACCGCTGGATTCACACAAGCAGTGCTTGTTGTGATGGGGTGAATCTGCCTCCCTCACTCGGGGTCTGACAGTCTGTTCCAGGAGTTTGACCGCTGGATTCACACAAGCAGTGCTTGTTGTGATGGGGTGAATCTGCCTCCCTCACTCGGGGTCTGACAGTCTGTTCCAGGAGTTTGACCCGTGGATTCATTCAAGCAGCGCTTGCTGTGATGGGGTGACTCTGCCTCCCTCACTCGGGGTCTGACAGTCTGTTCCAGGAGTTTGACCGCTGGATTCACACGAGCAGTGCTTGCTGTGATGGGGTACTCTGCCTCCCTCGCTCGGGGGTCTGACAGTCAGTTCCAGGAGTTTTACCGCTGGATTCACACGAGCAGTGCTTGCTGTGATGGGGTGACTCTGCCTCCCTTGCTCGGGGGTCTGACAGTCAGTTCCAGGAGTTTGACCGCTGGATTCACACGAGCAGTGCTTGTTGTGATGGGGTGACTCTGCCTCCCTTGCTCGGGGGTCTGACAGTCTGTTCCAGGAGTTTGACCGCTGGAATCATACAATCAGTGCTTATCATTTACATTTCTCTGTAACAATACTCAAAATCATTTACATTTCATAGGAAGAGAGGTCAGAATTGAAAAGTTAAGCAATGTTTCTAATTGCTGCAGTCAATAATGTAAGAGCGGGCCTTAATTAGAATACTTGAAGGTCGTAAATGTGCAGAGAGTCGTTGTGAGAGATACAATGTAATAAAGCATGCATTGACAGGGATCTCATTCCAGGCAAATTCCTCCACTCCTTTATAATTTGTCACATTGTGTTGGAGTGCTCTCGGGAAATTTAAATTACAAACGAGCCAGGATTCAGAGAGCCCTGGGCGGTAGACCTCTTTCTCCTCCCTGAGCCTCACTCTTGAGATCTGGGAAGCAATTCGCTGCTCTGGTTTTGAAGTGCTCCATTTTCAATTCCTGAATCGCAGATGATTCATCCTCTGTGAGAGCCGCTTGCCTGCTTTTAGCTGGGATTTGGTTTTTGGGTTTAATGTCTTTTAATGCAGCAGGAGCTGAGAGAGACTGTTTGTCAGTCTGTACAGCACAGGAATGGGTTCACACGTCTTCCCTTTTTTGCACACTCTTACACACCTCAGCATGAGCACCATCACTGAGTACATGCCCTCAGGCACTCCAATCACTGTGGCTTTGCCAAGTACAAGACTCTTGGGGATATGACAGGGTAGCAGCCAACCAGTCCACATGAGACCCACAGAGGCTGCTGCTGCCCCCCTTTCCCCTGTCCTGGATTCCATTGACCCCCCCCCCCCCACCCCCCCCCCACTCTTGCCTGAAGCGTCGCTCTGCACTTGTGCTGCAGCTCTGGCAGTTCTATGTGCTGATGCATTGCCCAAGAAGCCTTCTCAACAAGAACCCCAGCGGCGTGTCACCCTGTCCTGGAGCCGCGTCCTTTCATTTCAATGTCCCCGTCAGTGGTGGTTAGTTTAAAGTTGTGATCCTGATCTGACTCCACCTCTCTACATTGTAAGATATAGTGTTCAGTGATGATGTTAATAATGGGGTCAGTAGCTCACCCATGCAGGATTCATGGTGATATTTAAATCCCCTGTGGTTAGGTCGTTAAAATAAACCCAGTGAGCCACAGAAAGCATCACCTCACTTCAGACTTGAATTCAAAACACAATTGGAAAGCATTTAAGTCTCAAATAATATATAATATTGATAATTTTGTTTTGTTTTGTTTTATGCAAAAATAATAATTATTTAATTCATAAAATCAAATAAAAAAAACAAAACAAATTAAAGTAGATTGTTTAAATGACTCCTGAGTTTTCGAATCGTTTAATATTTGTGTTGTGACTTCAGCCGATGAAGTCAGTCCCTGTGTTTCTGTTGATCTGTCTGAATGCACCTGATTAAATCACTTCTCATGCAGTAAATAATGAATTGACTCGGGCAGGGCTCTGCTCTCGCTGCTCTGTGCCCCGGGAAGCAGAGGCTGAAGGTTTGCTCGGGGATTATCTGAAGTCTGTCTGGTTTTGGTTTTTGATATTCATGATCTCATCTCGTTTGCAATGCTTGACTGACACTTTCTCCATTTCAGATCTTCCCCCAGCCCCCCTTGAAAGTGATTCTGTCTATGGGGGTCTCTGGTAAAATGTATTGATAAATAAGTAAAGGTTTATAGATGAATATACTGAGCTACAGTGAAGACCTCTCTCTCTCTCTTTCTCACTCACAACCACAATGCAGGTTTTTCCCTCATTTGTTTAAAGGGAAAAACAACAGCAGCATAACTAGCCAGCCGTGGGAGACGATACATCGTTACTTTTTGGGTTGTTTCTTGCGATTTATTTATTCATTTATCAAAAATAGGTGCAAAAATTGCAGCCCCCCCCCCCCCTTCAATTCTGTTAAAAAAGTGTGTTTTCTGTAAGAGACTGTTAATACTCTACCACCTCCTCCATCACATTGTCCTCTCATGTTCACACTGGTCCAGTCACAGTCCTAGTTCAAACTCATCCAATCAGAATCCCAGTTCACACTGGTCTAGTCAGAATCCCAGTTCAAACTCATCCAGTCAGAATCCCAGTTCAAACTCATCCAGTCAGAATCCCAGCTCAAACTGGTCCAATCAGAATCCCAGTTGATTAAAACTAGTATTGATTAAAACTGGATTCAAGCAAGTCAGCTCCTATGCAGCCCAGGCCTGAGTTTAGGTGACACACTGTAATTCCATGGTGGTGGAACTCCTGTAAGTGATGTTTCCAAAGCAGAGGGGTGAGATGTTCTTCTGCATGTGGAAGCGAGCTGAGCTGAGTGATTTACAAGGTGCATAGTTAATAACAGAGTCCCCTGGCTGCAGCACTCACAGAGTAATCACTGGAGGCCCATTCAATCATACATCTCAGACAGTCAAATCAAACACATACTATGACAGAGGCTCCTGCCGGGTGACAAGTTTAGGAGTTTAAATTACAGCTGGCCTGATAAAGTGCTACAGAACAGCACACGATGTCTAAAAGCTTCCTTTCTCTGACTCCTCACACAAATCAGGCCCTAAGCAATGGCACCAAGGACTATCCCTACAGTTCATTCTTTTCAGATGCAAACTGCAGGGGAAGATGATGGTTGCAGAGGACGGTGACTTTCTAAAAAGAGTTCACATACTTTTGGCTCTGGTCAATGATGTTGCAGGTCTGGACCGCTAACTCACACGTCAGTGCTTAAATAGTGAAGATATTTAACAAGTAACCAGCAACACACAAAACTAAACTACCTGTGGAAAGACTATAGATCTTTCCACCAGACTACCTGTGGAAAGATTTTTGCAATGAACATGCACTGCAAAACAATACCTTGTGCTTGCATTCCAGACAGTGTATTCAGAGGAGTTCCATACCAACATTCACTGCAAAACAATACCTTGCAGTGCTTGCATTCCAGACAGTGTATTCAGAGGAGTTCCATACCAACATTCACTGCAAAACAATACCTTGCAGTGCTTGCATTCCAGACAGTGTATTCAGAGGATTTCCATACCAACATTCACTGCAAAACAATACCTTGTAGTGCTTGCATTCCAGACAGTGTATTCAGAGGAGTTCCATACCAACATTCACTGCAAAACAATACCTTGCAATGCTTGCATTCCAGACAGTGTATTCAGAGGAGTTCCATACCAACATTCACTGCAAAACAATACCTTGCAATGCTTGCATTCCAGACAGTGTATTCAGAGGAGTTCCATACCAACATTCACTGCAAAACAATACCTTGCAATGCTTGCATTCCAGACAGTGTATTCAGAGGAGTTCCATACCAACATTCACTGCAAAACAATACCTTGCAGTGCTTGCATTCCAGACAGTGTATTCAGAGGAGTTCCATACCGTTCTGTCTGCTAACGAGTGCAGACCAAGCAGGCCAGACTGTGTTGCGAGTGGTGAACACAAACTCCCGCGCACTTGCTGCTGGTCTGTTTTCTTCCATGAATAAACATTGTTGCTCTCCCTGAATACCGTAGTCAATTCTTTATATCTAACGGGCTGGTGTTGCTCATTGGTGGGGTGGACTCCTCACATTGCTTGCCTGTTAGTGAGCGAGTTCAAAGCCTGCCTGCTGCTCCACGTCCTGCCAGTGCCACTCTTGCTCAGTCCCTGCCACCTCTGCACTTCTAAAGTTTGATTATTCTGGTGAATTTGTCATTGCGATCACAAGGTCTAGATGTTAACTTTTAAAAGCTTAAACTAAGGACGTGGGAAGTGTATCTGGAAGGTTTGATATTCTCCTTTCCTAAAACAAGTGTTCAGAGCACTCTGATATTATGTTCCAGTATTTACTCTGTCCGGGAAATCTCCACCGCTCCCCCCAGGGGGACCTCAGTATAATGAGGCTGTGCTGATGCAGACAGTGATATCTTGATAACTCACATTATAAAAGAGGCAATAAAGGAATGAGGAAATGAACGCAGCAGATTGAAGCTAGTGTTTGGCTTGGAGGTAGCTGATAAACGCTGGCGTTGCTGGAGGCTGGGGTGTTTAATTGCATGGGCCTCGTTAATCACAGAAACTTCTCCCCATTAAAGCAGAGTTATTGGGTGACCTGTCCCGCGGGGCTCTTCATCAAAAATCACAGCTCACTGTTATTACCAGCTGGAAGAGGAGAGAGAGAAGCACCTCATCTGATTTATTATGAAAAGTTCTGCTTTAAAGTTCAATGGCTATGCTGAACATATTTACATCCACAGGAATTTAAACCTAGCCGGAGGTACTGGAAGTTATTACAGAAATTAATTATTTTTTCTCCGTGTCCAGTTTTTCAGATCGCCGCTATTTCTCAAGTTCTTCTCCTGAAGTTTGTTTTTGGGGTGTTGATTATTATTATTGTTGGATGCTGTATTAAAGAAATAGATTTTTCAGTGAGCTAGAATCGGTAAAGATGCTCCAGTGTTGTCAATGAGCTGGTATCAGTGATGATTCTCTTGTGTTGTCAGTGAGCTGGTATCAGTGATGATTCTCTTGTGTTGTCAGTGAGCTGGTATCAGTGATGATTCTCTTGTGTTGTCAGTGAGCTGGTATCAGTGATGATTCTCTTGTGTTGTCAGTGAGCTGGTATCAGTGATGATTCTCTTGTGTTGTCAGTGAGCTGGTATCAGTGATGATTCTCTTTTTGTCAGTGAGCTGGTATCAGTGATGATTCTCTTGTGTTGTCAGTGAGCTGGTATCAGTGATGATTCTCTTGTGTTGTCAGTGAGCTGGTATCAGTGATGATTCTCTTGTGTTGTCAGTGAGCTGGTATCAGTGATGATTCTCTTGTGTTGTCAGTGAGCTGGTATCAGTGATGATTCTCTTGTGTTGTCAGTGAGCTGGTATCAGTGATGATTCTCTTGTGTTGTCAGTGAGCTGGTATCAGTGATGATTCTCTTGTGTTGTCAGTGAGCTGGTATCAGTGATGATTCTCTTGTTTGTCAGTGAGCTGGTATCAGTGATGATTCTCTTGTGTTGTCAGTGAGCTGGTATCAGTGATGATTCTCTTGTGTTGTCAGTGAGCTGGTATCAGTGATGATTCTCTTGTGTTGTCAGTGAGCTGGTATCAGTGATGATTCTCTTGTTTGTCAGTGAGCTGGTATCAGTGATGATTCTCTTGTGTTGTCAGTGAGCTGGTATCAGTGATGATTCTCTTGTGTTGTCAGTGAGCTGGTATCAGTGATGATTCTCTTGTGTTGTCAGTGAGCTGGTATCAGTGATGATTCTCTTGTGTTGTCAGTGAGCTGGTATCAGTGATGATTCTCTTGTGTTGTCAGTGAGCTGGTATCAGTGATGATTCTCTTGTGTTGTCAGTGAGCTGGTATCAGTGATGATTCTCTTGTTTGTCAGTGAGCTGGTATCAGTGATGATTCTCTTGTGTTGTCAGTGAGCTGGTATCAGTGATGATTCTCTTGTGTTGTCAGTGAGCTGGTATCAGTGATGATTCTCTTGTGTTGTCAGTGAGCTGGTATCAGTGATGATTCTCTTGTGTTGTCAGTGAGCTGGTATCAGTGATGATTCTCTTGTGTTGTCAGTGAGCTGGTATCAGTGATGATTCTCTTGTTTGTCAGTGAGCTGGTATCAGTGATGATTCTCTTGTGTTGTCAGTGAGCTGGTATCAGTGATGATTCTCTTGTGTTGTCAGTGAGCTGGTATCAGTGATGATTCTCTTGTGTTGTCAGTGAGCTGGTATCAGTGATGATTCTCTTGTGTTGTCAGTGAGCTGGTATCAGTGATGTTTCTCTTGTGTTGTCAGTGAGCTGGTATCAGTGATGATTCTCTTGTGTTGTCAGTGAGCTGGTATCAGTGATGATTCTCTTGTGTTGTCAGTGAGCTGGTATCAGTGATGATTCTCTTGTGTTGTCAGTGAGCTGGTATCAGTGATGATTCTCTTGTGTTGTCAGTGAGCTGGTATCAGTGATGATTCTCTTGTGTTGTCAGTGAGCTGGTATCAGTGATGATTCTCTTGTGTTGTCAGTGAGCTGGTATCAGTGATGATTCTCTTGTGTTGTCAGTGAGCTGGTATCAGTGATGATTCTCTTGTGTTGTCAGTGAGCTGGTATCAGTGATGATTCTCTTGTGTTGTCAGTGAGCTGGTATCAGTGATGATTCTCTTGTGTTGTCAGTGAGCTGGTATCAGTGATGATTCTCTTGTGTTGTCAGTGAGCTGGTATCAGTGATGATTCTCTTGTGTTGTCAGTGAGCTGGTATCAGTGATGATTCTCTTGTGTTGTCAGTGAGCTGGTATCAGTGATGATTCTCTTTTTGTCAGTGAGCTGGTATCAGTGATGATTCTCTTGTGTTGTCAGTGAGCTGGTATCAGTGATGTTTCTCTTGTGTTGTCAGTGAGCTGGTATCTGATGATTCTCTTGTGTTGTCAGTGAGCTGGTATCAGTGATGATTCTCTTGTGTTGTCAGTGAGCTGGTATCAGTGATGATTCTCTTGTGTTGTCAGTGAGCTGGTATCAGTGATGATTCTCTTGTGTTGTCAGTGAGCTGGTATCAGTGATGATTCTCTTGTGTTGTCAGTGAGCTGGTATCAGTGATGATTCTCTTGTGTTGTCAGTGAGCTGGTATCAGTGATGATTCTCTTGTGTTGTCAGTGAGCTGGTATCAGTGATGATTCTCTTGTGTTGTCAGTGAGCTGGTATCAGTGATGATTCTCTTGTTGTCAGTGAGCTGGTATCAGTGATGATTCTCTTGTGTTGTCAGTGAGCTGGTATCAGTGATGATTCTCTTGTGTTGTCAGTGAGCTGGTATCAGTGATGATTCTCTTGTGTTGTCAGTGAGCTGGTATCAGTGATGATTCTCTTGTGTTGTCAGTGAGCTGGTATCAGTGATGATTCTCTTGTGTTGTCAGTGAGCTGGTATCAGTGATGATTCTCTTGTGTTGTCAGTGAGCTGGTATCAGTGATGATTCTCTTGTGTTGTCAGTGAGCTGGTATCAGTGATGATTCTCTTGTGTTGTCAGTGAGCTGGTATCAGTGATGATTCTCTTGTGTTGTCAGTGAGCTGGTATCAGTGATGATTCTCTTGTGTTGTCAGTGAGCTGGTATCAGTGATGATTCTCTTGTGTTGTCAGTGAGCTGGTATCAGTGATGATTCTCTTGTGTTGTCAGTGAGCTGGTATCAGTGATGATTCTCTTGTGTTGTCAGTGAGCTGGTATCAGTGATGATTCTCTTGTGTTGTCAGTGAGCTGGTATCAGTGATGATTCTCTTGTGTTGTCAGTGAGCTGGTATCAGTGATGATTCTCTTGTGTTGTCAGTGAGCTGGTATCAGTGATGATTCTCTTGTGTTGTCAGTGATCTGGTATCAGTGATGATTCTCTTGTTGTCAGTGAGCTGGTATCAGTGATGATTCTCTTGTGTTGTCAGTGAGCTGGTATCAGTGATGATTCTCTTGTTGTCAGTGAGCTGGTATCAGTGATGATTCTCTTGTTTGTCAGTGAGCTGGTATCAGTGATGATTCTCTTGTTGTCAGTGAGCTGGTCAGTGATGCTCTTGGTGTCAGTGAGCTGTGATGATTTCTCTTGTGTTGTCAGTGAGCTGGTATCAGTGATGATTCTCTTGTTTGTCAGTGAGCTGGTATCAGTGATGATTCTCTTGTGTTGTCAGTGAGCTGGTATCAGTGATGATTCTCTTGTGTTGTCAGTGAGCTGGTATCAGTGATGATTCTCTTGTGTTGTCAGTGAGCTGGTATCAGTGATGATTCTCTTGTTTGTCAGTGAGCTGGTATCAGTGATGATTCTCTTGTGTTGTCAGTGAGCTGGTATCAGTGATGATTCTCTTGTGTTGTCAGTGAGCTGGTATCAGTGATGATTCTCTTGTGTTGTCAGTGAGCTGGTATCAGTGATGATTCTCTTGTGTTGTCAGTGAGCTGGTATCAGTGATGATTCTCTTGTGTTGTCAGTGAGCTGGTATCAGTGATGATTCTCTTGTGTTGTCAGTGAGCTGGTATCAGTGATGATTCTCTTGTGTTGTCAGTGAGCTGGTATCAGTGATGATTCTCTTGTGTTGTCAGTGAGCTGGTATCAGTGATGATTCTCTTGTGTTGTCAGTGAGCTGGTATCAGTGATGATTCTCTTGTTTGTCAGTGAGCTGGTATCAGTGATGATTCTCTTGTGTTGTCAGTGAGCTGGTATCAGTGATGATTCTCTTGTGTTGTCAGTGAGCTGGTATCAGTGATGATTCTCTTGTTGTCAGTGAGCTGGTATCAGTGATGATTCTCTTGTTGTCAGTGAGCTGGTATCAGTGATGATTCTCTTGTGTTGTCAGTGAGCTGGTATCAGTGATGATTCTCTTGTTGTCAGTGAGCTGGTGTCAGTGATGCTTCTCTTGTGTTGTCAGTGAGCTGGTATCAGTGATGATTCTCTTGTGTTGTCAGTGAGCTGGTATCGGTGATGATTCTCTTGTGTTGTCAGTGAGCTGGTATCAGTGATGATTCTCTTGTGTTGTCAGTGAGCTGGTATCAGTGATGATTCTCTTGTGTTGTCAGTGAGCTGGTATCAGTGATGATTCTCTTGTTGTCAGTGAGCTGGTATCAGTGATGATTCTCTTGTGTTGTCAGTGAGCTGGTATCAGTGATGATTCTCTTGTGTTGTCAGTGAGCTGGTATCAGTGATGATTCTCTTGTGTTTTCTCTTTCAGCCCCCACAGAGTCCCCCCTGAGACCCAGTCTGGGTAAGTACTACAGACACACCTCACTCTGCTGTTCACTGATCTCACATGGAATCCTTCAGTGAAACATTAAAGTTAATATTTATCTGTTTGTCATAATCTGAAAGGATCTTCAGCATCGTACAGTATAAATAATATTGATCTGTGGTAATCTGAAAGGATCTTCAGCATCGTATAGTATAAATAATATTGATCTGTGGTAATCTGAAAGGATCTTCAGCGTCGTACAATATAAATAATATTGATCTGTGGTAATCTGAAAGGATCTTCAGCATCGTACCGTATAAATAATATTGATCTGTGGTAATCTGAAAGGATCTTCAGCGTCGTACAGTATTAATAATATTGATCTGTGGTAATCTGAAAGGATCTTCAGCGTCGTACAGTATAAATAATATTGATCTGTGGTAATCTGAAAGGATCTTCAGCGTCGTACAGTATAAATAATATTGATCTGTGGTAATCTGAAAGGATCTTCAGTGTCGTACAGTATAAATAATATTGATCTGTGGTAATCTGAAAGGATCTTCAGCGTCGTACAGTATAAATAATATTGATCTGTGGTAATCTGAAAGGATCTTCAGCGTCGTACAGTATAAATAATATTGATCTGTGATTATCTGAAAGGATCTTCAGTGTCGTACAGTATAAATGATATTGATCTGTGGTAATCTGAAACGATCTTCAGCGTCGTACAGTATAAATAATATTGATCTGTGGTAATCTGAAAGGATCTTCAGCGTCGTACAGTATAAATAATATTGATCTGTGATTATCTGAAAGGATCTTCAGTGTCGTACAGTATAAATGATATTGATCTGTGGTAATCTGAAACGATCTTCAGCGTCGTACAATATAAATAATATTGATCTGTGGTAATCTGAAAGGATCTTCAGCGTCGTACAGTATAAATAATATTGATCTGTGATTATCTGAAAGGATCTTCAGTGTCGTACAGTATAAATGATATTGATCTGTGGTAATCTGAAACGATCTTCAGTGTCATACAATATAAATAATATTTATCCGGTTCTCACTCTTGCCACTCATCCCATTCCCGTGCAGCTGAGATCCATGGAGACAATGTGATCCTTCGGGACGATTTCGATTCCAACCAACAGGGGGAGCTGAATTCCAATATTTGGTAGGTGGATCCACACAATTAGAGGGTGTATAATGAAATTGTTAATGCCAAGGAACTAGGAAGGAGGCAGTGTAGTCTCGTTGTTAGAGCTGAGTGACTGGGAGGCAGCATGGTCTAGTGTTTAGAGCTGAGGGACTGGGAGGGAAGTGAGGGAGGCAGTGTGTTCTAGTGGTTAGAGCTGAGAGACTGGAAGGGAGGGAGGCAGTGTGTTTTAGTGGTTAGAGCTGAGGGACTGGGAGAGAGGGAGGCAGTGTGTTCTAGTGGCTAGAGCTGAGGGACAGAGAGGGAGGCAGTGTGTTCTAGTGATTGGAGCTGAGGGACTGGGATGGAGGCCATGTGTTCTAGTGGTTAGAGCTGAGGGACTGGGAGGGGGTAGTGTGGACTACTGGTTAGAGCTGAGAGACTGGGAGGGAGGCAGTGTGTACTAGTGGTTAGAGCTGAGAGACTGGGAGGGAGGGATTGTGGACTAGTGGTTAGAGCTGAGGGACTGGGAGGAAGGCAGTGTGGTCTAGTGGTTAGAGCTGAGTGACTGGGAGACTGGGAGGGATGCAGTGTGGTCTAATGGTTAGAGCTGAGGGATGAGGCTCATTTTGTTTTGCTGCCTGTTCAAACTCTCTGCTCTTTTCCAGGTCCGATTGCGGTAATTGTGATCTTGGGGAGCAGTGTGGGGTCCTCTTGCATGGCAATGCCATCACCTTCTGTGAACCACATGGGCCAAGAGAACTGGTAAATGTCAGAGAAAAACTGGGAGAATCACAGGGACTTGACAAGGAAATATCACCCAATGTTAATATTAGCTGACAACATAGGATGGAGTGTTTTAGAGCAGGGAGACAGTGCTGGAGAGTGGAGTGCTCAGATGACAGTGCTGGAGAGTGGAGAGTGGAGTGCTCAGGTGACAGTGCTGGAGAGTGGAGTGCTCAGGTGACAGTGCTGGAGAGTGGAGTGCTCAGGTGACAGTGCTGGAGAGTGGAGTGCTCAGGTGACAGTGCTGGAGAGAGTGGAGTGCTCAGGTGACAGTGCTGGAGAGTGGAGAGTGGAGTGCTCAGGTGACAGTGCTGGAGAGTGGAGTGCTCAGGTGACAGTGCTGGAGAGTGGAGAGTGGAGTGCTCAGGTGACAGTGCTGGAGAGTGGAGAGTGGAGTGCTCAGGTGACAGTGCTGGAGAGTGGAGTGCTCAGGTGACAGTGCTGGAGAGTGGAGTGGAGTGCTCAGGTGACAGTGCTGGAGAGTGGAGAGTGGAGTGCTCAGGTGACAGTGCTGGAGAGTGGAGTGCTCAGGTGACAGTGCTGGAGAGTGGAGAGTGGAGTGCTCAGGTGACAGTGCTGGAGAGTGGAGTGCTCAGGTGACAGTGCTGGAGAGTGGAGAGTGGAGTGCTCAGGTGACAGTGCTGGAGAGTGGAGTGCTCAGGTGACAGTGCTGGAGAGTGGAGAGTGCTCAGGTGACAGTGCTGGAGAGTGGAGTGCTCAGGTGACAGTGCTGGAGAGTGGAGAGTGGAGTGCTCAGGTGACAGTGCTGGAGAGTGGAGTGCTCAGGTGACAGTGCTGGAGAGTGGAGAGTGGAGTGCTCAGGTGACAGTGCTGGAGAGTGGAGTGCTCAGGTGACAGTGCTGGAGAGTGGAGAGTGGAGTGCTCAGGTGACAGTGCTGGAGAGTGGAGTGCTCAGGTGACAGTGGTGGAGAGTGGAGTGCTCAGGTGACAGTGCTGGAGAGTGGAGTGCTCAGGTGACAGTGCTGGAGAGTGGAGAGTGGACTGCTCAGGTGACAGCACTGGAGAGAACGTTTAGTGCTTGAGCTGCAGCAAGTCAGGCACTGAGCATAACGAAGACCTCTTCTCAACAAAAAAAAGGGGTTTTAATGTTTCCTTTTTTACTTTGTTTAGACAAGCGTGCCTTTGAACACGACCACCGCCTCTGTCCTGCAGTTTGCTATCGGTAAGTAAGCAGTCTTTACTTGTTTACCCAGCATGCAGTTGTTCAAAGCGGAGTTTGAGTTGCAGATAGTCTGGCAGTGATGCCTCGTCCTGTTTGCAGTGGGGTCCTGCTTCCTCACCCCAGTCTGACAGTGGGTGACATTGCGCTCCATGCAGCACACTCAGTGCACGCTGACTCTTCCTGGAGTGCTGACTGTGTGGGGCAGCTTTATTTTATGAGGAAAAGATTTTGCTTGAAGAATAATTAAAATGACCAGAGTGTGAAAAGTCAAAGAGGAGAGTAACTGTGTATAAAATGCCAATGCACAAAATATGTTTTGGCACCAAACAGCCTCAGCTCTCCAGCACTACGACCTGGAAGGACCAGCTCAAAAAGGTTTTAAAACCCATTGTGTCTCCATTAGTATTAATGGACAACGTTGTCTGCAGCCCTCTCTAGTAGCGATGTCTTGCACAAAGAGTCCGCTCAGGTGACAGTGCTGGAGAGTGGAGTGCTCAGGTGACAGTGCTGGAGAGTGGAGAGTGGAGTGCTCAGGTGACAGTGCTGGAGAGTGGAGTGCTCACTAGTAGCGATGTCTTGCACAAAGAGTCCGCTCTGGAGGGGCCCGTGCCTGAGTGAGTCTGCTCTCACTAAATTTTACAGGGTCTCCTGCTGGCCAGCGCAGCCTACAAGCAGCTTCGGGGCTTTTACAAAACCTGCATTAAATCATCCTGGCTGGATTTCCATTTCACAGCAGAGAGAGTTCAGATTGAACCAAAGAACCAAGGAGTGCCAGGGTCTATTTGAATCTAGTGTGATGATCTATCTTGCTGGTGTTTATCTTTCAGTATTAACAGCGCTACATGCAAAACAAATACAGGGCAAAGAGGTCTGGTCATGAAGACTCTGATGTCTATTTACTGCTGAGCATTTCAGACTTCTATCTTAGTGGCCGTGCTGAAATTGCTTTCTAAGAAACAGGCCGCATGTCGCAAGGCCAGCCTGTGATAGGGGGGTCAGTCTCTGGGGATCGCAGTGCCCCTTGCCCACATTCCCCCAGCTCCCCCTTCCCCCTCGGCCCCGGGGTCAGCAGGGCGTGTCGGAGAGACAATTAAGAGTGATAGTTATGGATGAGGGAGCAGTGTGAAGACGGAACGCGTTTCACAGGGGCACGGAGAGGAGGGCACGGGAGACAAATTATCCATCTCCAGGGAGAGCTGACCAAACTAAAACTGGAGCTCCGATCCTTGGATTTGTTTTTAATGAGTCTGTGAATTGGAATCCTGGGAATCAGAGACCGGCAATCAGATTGGCTAAGGGGAGAATTTATTAAAGTATTTCATTCCTTTACTTAATTTAATGTAATAAAATACTCTTGGTAAACAGCTGAATAACAAAACATGAAAATTAGATTTCTGATTGCTAAAAACTCCCCACTAGATCACAAAAAGTAGGGCGCATATTTCCTATTCACTCAAAGCCTGTGGCACTTAGAAGTTGCAGATCCTTTTATTAATTCAGCCATCTCTACTGTATTAAACATTCAATAGTGCCACATTTAGAAATACTAAAAGCAACTAAATGATTTCCATGACCAGTGAATTTCCATGCATTTGAATTTAGCGCATTTCTTTTAGTAATTCTATTGGTAAGGCATTTTTTCTTTCTTTTTCTTTTTCATTTTATTTAACTTCAAAACATAGAATAAAAATAAAACAACTATGTTCTTAAAATATGATATTCAGATAAGCTGCTAAACAATATACTGGAAAGAAAGAGTGGGGGTCGCCATGCAAGCCTCCCAGCTATTTGGAAATGCTGCGTACTGTGTGCAGTATTGCAATAATAATAATAATAATAATAATAATAATAATAATAATATTCGTTTTTTTTTTAGTTCATTTAATAGTCCCGCTTTTTAATTTGATCTCATTTTCAATATGTTTGGTAAATGTCTCCTCCTCTCTGGGGAGATGGTGACAGCTAATATCCCACTGGCTGTGATTTATTATCTGTTACTCTGCCCCTCTCCATTTCTATAATCCTGCACCTCTCGGAGACACAGCCCATCTGTCTGAGTGCGAGTGCGAGTGCTTGAGTGAGTGCGAGTGAGTGTGAGAGTGAGAATGAGTGTAAGAGTGCAAGTGAGTGTGAGGGTGCGACTGAGTGAGAGTAAGAGTGTGAGTGGCTATGAGTGTGAGTGAGAATGAGTGCAAGTGAGTGGGAATGAGAGTGCGAGTGAGTGTGAGCGTGCGAGTGAGTGAGAGTGCGAGTGAGTGTGAGCGAGTGAGAATGAGTGTAAGAGTGCGAGTGAGTGAGTGTGAGGGTGCGACTGAGTGAGAGTGAGAGTGTGAGTGGCTGTGAGTGTGAGTGAGAATGAATGCAAGTGAGTGGGAATGAGCGTGCGAGTGAGTGTGAGCGTGCGAGTGAGTGTGAGCGAGTGAGTGTGAGAGCAAGTTAATGTGAGAGTGAGAATGAGTGCGTGTGGCAAAGTGGCTGCTGATCGTGATCAGGTGTAGAGGTGATGCAGTGCAGGAATCATCACAGATGATTAAGTAATCCGGTGCAGAAAGTGTTTTATTTATAATCCAGGTCTGGCGAACAAATAATAAACCCCGGCAATACACAACAATGTGTAATGCATGGAGGAGACAAACAGGGTTACAGTCCAAACAATAAACACAAACGATCTGCCCACAATAATACTGGACACGGTCACCAGTCCTGGGTGCGTACAGTCCTGCTCGTGGTGGGTGATAAACAGGGGTATTTCTGTGACTGTTGGTTCAGTGCTGGTCTGGCTTGTGCTGGCCCAAGGCGACAACTCCGGAATCGTGTTATCTGTCTGGTGGTTTAACAAACACAGACAGTTACTAACAGACACTGCAAACAAACACAACATTCACGAATATTCTTTTCAGCGATTCTTTAATTCACAAGCAGTAACAACTGCGGCTCTCACAGTCCTTCCAGGTCAATGAACAAAACCCAAGCGAAGGAAGATTAATGATTCTCCGGCCCCTTTATGCTATCACGCATGACCCCTTGGCAAACGATTGCAGCTGCCTTTATTGCTTGCTGCTGCTACCTCGTTTAACCTCCAGGTCAATACGTTCCTGCAACGGAGTCTCACCTTCATCCAGGCTGACTGACTTCCTGACTCTGGAAATGAACTGTCAGGCCAGCCAGCCCAAAGACTTCCCCTTTCACTACTTAGCGCCCTCACAGGTCGAGAGGGATATTTACAACCAGAACTCATTAGTGAGTGTGAGAGTGTGAGTGAGTGAATGAGAGTGAGCAAGTGAGAGTGCGAGTGAGTGTGAGTGAGTGTGAGAGTGAGAGTGTGAGTGGGGTCACCATGGGACCAATTTTCCCCTCTGTTGCACTGCCACGTCCATTTCCCAAGGCACTGGACAGATCTCTGGGGTTTTTCTTTAGATAGTGTTTAAAGCCACACAATGCACAACATTATAATCTAGAACGCTCATCTTAATTCTGCAAGCTTTTGTTTTGTTGTTCATTTTGCACACGGTTGGGTTAATATCCTTTACAAGTTATTAACGCGATGAGTGAAAAGGTCAAACATTTTTCATCAGCTAAATTATCATTATTAAATATCATTTACATTGACCTACTTGAGCAGCAGATAATATTTGTGCATTTTTGTGAAAACATGCTGCAGTGATTTAAGCTCTGTGTTGGTTTTCCCAGGCTCTGGCTCCTGTCGGTTCAGCTACTCTGACCCCCACATCATCGTCTCCTACAACAGGAACGGCTCTGAGGACTGGGACCCCCTGGAGAAGATCAGGTGGGTGACCCCTCAATCCTCCTCTCCTTCTCTCTCTATCTTTGTGCCCTCCTCCCCTTCCACCTCTCTCTACCCCTTCTCTCTCTCACTCTCTTTTTCTGACTCTCTCTCAGGGCCCCCACTAACAGCAGCACAGTGATCCACCTGCTGCACCTGTCTGGTGAGTCGAAGGGGGAGGCTGTGCGTCTCCGCTGGCACCAGGAGCCTCTGTCGGGTCATGAGGGCTACGAGTCATGCTGGGCACTTGACAACATCCTGCTGATCAATGCTGCACATCGGCCTGTCCTGCTGCAGGACAGCCTGGACCCCCCCAACACTGCAAACTGGCTCTTCTTCCCCGGGGCCACCATCAAGGTATGGACAACAAACCAACAAACCTACAAACCCCAACACACCCCAACAAACCAACAAACCAACAAACCCCAACACACCCCAACAAACCAACAAACCAACAAACCCCAGCACACCCTAACAAACCAACAAACCAACAAACCCCAACACACCTCAACAAACCACAGCACACCCCAACAAACCAACAAACCAACAAACCCCAAGAAACCAAGAAACCCCAACACACCCCAACAAGCCAACAAACCAACAAACCCCAACAAACCAACAAACCAACAAACCCCACAAACCCCAACAAACCAACAAACCCACAACAAACCAACAAACCCCAACAAACCAACAAACCAACAAACCCCAACAAACCCCAACAAACCAACAAACCAACACACCAACAAACCAACAAACCAACACACCCCAACAAACCAACAAACCCCAACACACCCCAACAAACCAACAAACCAACAAACCTACAAACCCCAGCACACCCCAACAAACCAACAAACCTAACAAACCCCAACAAACCAACAAACCAACAAACCAACAAACCAACAAACCAACAAACCCCAACAAACCCCACAAACCAACAAACCAACAAACCCCAACAAACCAACAAACCCCAACACACCTCAACAAACCAACAAACCAACAAACCCCAACACACCCCAACAAACCAACAAACCAACAAACCCCAACACACCCCAACAAACCAACAAACCAACACACCCCAACAAACCTACAACAAACCAACAAACCAACAAACCCCAACAAACCAACAAACCAACAAACCAACAAACCAACAAACCAACAAACCAACAAACCAACAAACCAACAAACCAACAAACCAACAAACCAACAAACCAACAAACCTACAAACCCCAGCACACCCCAACAAACCAACAAACCTACACACCCCAACAAACCAACAAACCCCAACAACCCAACAAACCCCAACAAACCAACAAACCTACAAACCCCAACAAACCAACAAACCAACAAACACACCCCAACAAACCAACAAACCAACAAACCCCAGCACACCCCAACAAACACCAACAAACCCCCAGAAAACCCCAACGCTCAGCCAATTGTGCACCACCCCCTAGGAACACCCAAAAAAACACCAAAGCTTACCCAGATGCTAATGCCACTTGGCCTGCTGCATTTCCTGGGACAACTCCCTTCCACGGGTCGCAATGGAATAGTTGAACCGGTGAAAATCCAAGCAGTAGGGCACATCCTGCAGTTCCCCACGAACCACCTTTACATGTGTTACTCACAAGTCCCGGGGGGGTGGCTTCCTGTTTTAATGTCACAATGAAGTATCAGGGCCCCCTTGAAGCCATGCCCAAGTCAGCATCTTTGCTCCTGAACAAATGCAAATGTTTACTCCATAAGTAGCGAGTGGTGTTGCGGCTTGCCCAAGATTATTCTGTCGCCCTCCTCCTCCTCCTCCTCCTCCTCTCCCTGAGCCATGGCTCTGCTTGCAGAGCTCCTGCAGGCACTGTGTCCATTACAGGTGTGTGTGTGTGAGAGAGAGAGAGAGGAGGGGGTGTTAATCTGGGAACCTGATTCTCATCCAACTCATTCCATTGGAAACCTGTAAGTGACACCATAGAAATTGAAGCCATCAGCGCAAGCCTTCTCTCTGTATAAAACACTTGTAACCAAGTGGCTTAAATGGCAGGCAGAGTTTGGATTCACTGCCTCACAGTCAAATCTTTCATAAAGGAAGCACCTATTCATTTTACAAGATGAGTACCAAGCAACCTGTAGCACTAATCTGATTCAAGGTCTCCTGAGCACTCAAGTTGCTTGTTTCTCATGTTTGCATGGTTAACATTGTCATGTCGCTGGTTTCAGTAAACCAAAAATGTTCTTGCGGGCCAACGATAAAATAACACAACAGTTGTCGCCCAACCCCCCCCCACACCATTAATGGGGTGTTCATCATAAATTGTGTTACGAAACAGAGCAAAGCGATAGTGGTAAAAATTATATAAAAAAAAAAATAAAAAAATAAAAAATAGATCACCGCAAAGCAAACACCACCCGATAACTATTAAACGAACTCAAGGGAAGCTGGACAGCGTATAAAAAAAACCACCACAACCCGTAATTACACACACACCACAGCTATAAGGCGGGGTAAATATCGTTTATAAAAAAAAATGTGCAAACCCACAGCAATAAAAAACAAACCCCAACACACCCCAACGAACCAACAAACCAACAAACCTACAAACCCCAGCACACCCCAACAAACCAACAAACCTACACACCCCAACAAACCAACAAACCCCAACAAACCAACAAACCAACAAACCAACAAACCAAAACAAACCTACAAACCCCAACAAACAAACCAACAAAACAAACCCCAACAAACCAACAAACCCCAACACACCCCAACAAACCAACAAACCAACAAACCCCAGCAACCCCAACAAACCAACAAAGTATGGAGTTAAAAAAAATAATAGTTGTAACACCAACAAACCAACAAACCCCAACACACCCCAACAAACCAACAAACCAACAAACCCCAACAAACCAACAAACCCCAAACACACCCCAACAAACCAACAAACCCCAACAACACCCCAACAAACCAACAAACCAACAAACCTACAAACCCCAGCACACCCCAACAAACCAACAAACCTACACACCCCAACAAACCAACAAAACCCCAACAAACCAACAAACGGTGTTTGGTTCTTTGGGGGTACAATGTTGGGTACGCAAACCAACAAACCTACACACCCCAACAAACCAAGAAACCCCAGCACACCCCAACAAACCAACAAACCAAGAAACCCCAGCCCACCCCAACAAACACCAACACACCCCCAGAAAACCCCAATGCTCAGCCAATTGTGCACCACCCCCTGGGAACTCCCTTCCACGGTCACGGAATAAACCGGCGTACGTCCAAGCAGTAGGGCACATCCTGCAGTCCACACGAACCACCTTTACTGGATGCACCACTCACAAGTCCCAAGGGGGTGGCTCTCCTGTTTAATGTCACAATGAAGTATACAGGGCCCCTCTAGAAGCCATGCCCCAAGTCAGCATCTTTGCTCTGAACAAAGCAAATGTTTACTCCAGTAGCGAGTGTTGCCGGCTGCCCAGATTATTCTGTCGCCCTCCTCCTCCTCCTCCTCCTCCTCTCCCTGAGCCATGGCTCTGCTTGCAGAGCTCCTGCAGGCACTGTGTCCATTACAGGTGTGTGTGTGTGAGAGAGAGAGAGAGCAGGGGGTGTTAATCTGGGAACCTGATTCTCATCCAACTCATTCCATTGGAAACCTGTAAGTGACACCATAGAAATTGAAGCCATCAGCGCAAGCCTTCTCTCTGTATAAAACACTTGTAACCAAGTGGCTTAAATGGCAGGCAGAGTTTTGCACTTCTCCCTGGATTCACTGCCTCACAGTCAAATCTTTCATAAAGGAAGCACCTGTTCATTTTACAAGATGAGTACCAAGCAACCTGTAGCACTAATCTGATTCAAGGTCTCCTGAGCACTCAAGTTGCTTGTTTCTCATGTTTGCATGGTTAACATTGTCATGTCGCTGGTTTCAGTGCCGTATTATCTCCTTGGCTGCACTCTGCTGATCCATCAAACGTTCAGATTGTGGAGCAGTTTTTTTTTTTTATTACCGTTCTGTAAGCCCTAGAGAGAAAGAGAGATACAGCCTCAGAAACCAGGAGTGAGTGTTTCCAGGAGAACATATTGATGGAAGAACCCCTGGGCATTGTGCAGGGACAGGAATGGATGAGTGAGCAACATTCAGAACAGGTTCAGGCAAAGTGCATCAAGACACAAGAGGAGCAGAAACACAGCTGTGTTGGTACAAAGGAAACCAACAAAGTCGGACTGGAAATTGCAATTTCATTGGTTTTCCATAAAGAAATATTCACAAATTTAGCTTTTATTAAAAATCTGCAAAATATACATGCTGCAAAATTAGCATAATTACTCAATTCAGTTTCTATACAGTAGATGTATAACTTACATGCATAAACATTTGTTGCTGCGAAACAAAGTTGCCGCAGATATTTCCTGTTTATAGCACAACTCAAAATCCAATATACAAGCAATCAACATTATATTGCACAGCCTCTTTGTAAGACTTTAAAAGGGTCTAGTTTTTGAGCTGAGATCAAGATGTGGTTCTGGAGGAGCAGGGTCGGCTCGGGGTGGTTGCATGAGCTCCAGCCCCAGATTGATGGCACCAGTCCTGTCGCTTCTCGATCGCACTTCTCTCTGAAATGTTCTGCTCAGCAAGTCACAGGCTGTGTTCTGACACCCCCGAGTTACACTGTGAGCCTCCAGCAACACACAATCAAGCCGTCTGTCTGCACAATCTGTCATCACTGAGGAGTGCCAAGATCACCGGGGAGAAGAAATAAAGAGGGCATGCAAACTCTTGGAGAAAGAGAGGATGTGGGGAGCAGCATACTGCCTGCCAGTCAGCCACTACTGTAAGTGGGATCTAGGATGCCAAGATGGGGTTAAACCCTGCTTGTTGCTCACAGCGATGAGATAGGCAGGCCAGCGACACTGTGGCAGCTTCTGTATATTTCAGTGCCTGGGTTAGTTGCGGGGACAGAGTGTTCTGTTCACTGGATGTAACCATACAAGAGCACAGGGGGGAATCAGCCAGGGGGTAGGGTTAGATAAACTGAGGGCTGGACCAGGCCACACGCACAGCAGCACTTGTTTTTCAATTTTAGGGAGATATCAGCCACAGTGGTTACATAATAGATTATATAAATGCATGAGTGTTCAAAGAGCGTTGCTGTTATCACTTTGGGGGCTCATCAGGTTATTAGGATATCCTGATTCAGGGAATAACTATAGTACTCTGTGACTGTTCAGGGTGTAGCCTACGTTTCCTCTAATAAGTAAGTCTATATCTTATCTAACTCATGTCTGCCTTTCTCTCTCCCTGTCCCTCTCTCCTCTCTCTCCCCCTTTCTCTTTATCTCTCATCTCTCTCCCTGTCACCCTCTCCTCCCCTCCATCTTTCTCTTCCTCTCCCACCCCTTTCTCTTCCTCTCTCTCTCTTCCTCCCCCTTTCTTTTCCTCTCTCCTCTCATTCTCTCTGACCCTCTCCTCCCCTCCCTCTTTCTCTTCCTCTCCCACCCCTTTCTCTTCCTCTCTCTCTCTCCCTCCCCCCTTTCTTTTCCTCTCTCCTCTCATTCTCCCTGTTCCCCTCTCCTCCCCTCCCCTTTCTCTTCCTCTTCCTCCCCCCTTTCTCTTCCTCCACCTCCCCCTTACTCTTACTCTCTCCCTCTTCCTCTCCCAGCATGCATGCCAGTCAGAGGGGAATGCAATGTATTTCCACGGGACGGAGGTCTCTGGATTCAGTTTTGCCTCGACGCGAGATGTGGACCTGAGTCGGGAGGAGGAACAGAGCACCTGGGGGGAGGAATTTGAGAGTCCACCTGCAGGGTGAGTCTCAAAACACATCCTGTTCTAGGGCAGTGCTGATTGGGGTTGAGCAGCATGAGGGCAGTTGTATGGGAACAGTACTGTGGAGGGTACAGTGAGTGTGTCTGAGCAGCTGTGTGCAGCTGTAACTGGAAGATTATATTTGCAATATAATCACTCTGAAGTTAATAAAGCAAACAGAAAGCTCTTGTGTATAGTGTGCTGTCTGTGTAGTGAAAAGTTATGGGTGCTGTCTATGTGCTGAATTGTATAGTGCCTTTCCAGTGCATTATAGCTAGGGCTTCTGATTTTCAGTTTTAACTGATAAAAAAACAATAAAACACCCCTGATACAAAAAAAGAAAAATTAATTGGTGTGTAGCCAATAAACACCAGAAAACACTGGAAACAGTGACTCAATTCATGCTGACTTCACCCCTTTCCCATTAAAAAAATAACCTACTAAAAAAACAAAAACAAAAACAAACTACCTTTCCATGCAGCTGGGCAATGTCCCTCCTTCCTGACTCGTATCTATCATTGACTCGTTCTGAATACTTTAAACCCGCCCCACCTTCTGAGTGGCAGCACATTCTATTGGACACTCGGCTTGCGAGATTTAAAAACGAGATTACAATTACAGTAGAAGGCTTGTTCGTGGGATTTAAAGCTGTATTACAGTTAGATAGTGAGAATTTGAAACAGAATCACAAATTGTGGGGAAATGTAAAAAAATGTCAAGACACACCAAAAAAAACAGAATAATGTGCCCGTGACCATAAGGATTTCATTGTGAAAGACAGCAAAGGAAAGAAGGTTCAACTAAGGTACAACCACTGTGACAGAAAAAAACACCCAACCATTTTGGAAAGTAAGCGAAAACAATGATTTCATTCAGTGTATAAAAAGAGAAAGCCCCGAACAAAAAAAAAAAGATTTACATAAAACTCAAAAATAGCTAAAAATAACCACTGAAAAATGAAATGAATAAAAACCGATAAACAGAAGCCCTAATTATAACTGTAATTTAAAATTGAAATGGGGAGTTTAAGCATGTGATCTGCTGTCTCTATAGTGGAGAAATCTGGGGACCTGTCCTTGGTGCTGAATGGCAGAGTGTCGTTGAATCCCTCACTCTGTGGCTATGGAAGTGTGTGCTCTGCTGTTCCTATAGCTGGGAGATCCAGGGTGCTGTCTACGGTTCTGAGTGTGGAGAGTTGGAGTCGGGCTCCTCCCTGGTGTTTCTTCAAGACGGAGAGCGGAAGGTTTGCACCCCCTACCTGGACACCACTGTGTACGGCAACCTGAGAATGCACTTCACAATGGGTGAGGACTGTAGCCTGTCTGTCTGCCTGTCAGTCTACCTGTGTGTGTCAGTGTGTCCCTCACTCTGCTATAAAAATGTAATATAGTAAAGTGAACTCTGTGTGTGTGTGTGTGTGTGTGTGTGTGTGTGTGTGTGTGTGTGTGTGTGCGTGTGCGTGCCCTGCACTCCACAAATCAACCTCAGGCTGCCCTACACTATGGGTGATGAGTCTATTTTGTGCATCTGTTGAAAGTTCAGTCCCTGTGTTACAGATGATCACTTGAGCCTTACCCTCCTGTTCTATGTTTACAGAAGTAAAAGATCTGGGAGGAAGTGAATGGGAGTATTTCCTTTAAAACATGGATTTGTGAGAATGTGTTTCCAGCCCTCTAATGAGAGTCAGGAAATGGTTTAAATGCCCTCTTCCTGTTGCTTTAGATGACTGTTTGTTTTTACTTTGTTTTTTGTCAGGTGGCGGGCAGTGTGACCCCGGAGAGTCACATGACAATGACGTCACTCTCTATGCCAAGACGGAAGGCAGGCGGGAGCATGTTGTTTTGGATGTACTGTCCTATTCATCCTACAGGGTACTGTCACCTTCTCCCTCTCCCTCTCACTCTCTCCTCCTCCTTGTTCCTACCCCTCTGCACCCTGGGATCCTCTCATTCAGCTCCCCAGTCCTGACCTTGTTCAGTGACGGGACAGTGATGCAGTCATCTCTGTGTTGAACTCAAGGGCAGTTCTGACCTTGTTCAGTGACGGGACAGTGATGCAGTCATCTCATATTGAACTCAAGGGCAGTCCTGACCTTGTTCAGTGACGGGACAGTGATACAGTTGTCTCTGTGTTGAACTCAAGGGCAGTCCTGACCTTGTTCAGTGACGGGACAGTGATGCAGTCATCTCATATTGAACTCAAGGGCAGTCCTGACCTTGTTCAGTGACGGGACAGTGATGCAGTCATCTCATATTGAACTCAAGGGCAGTCCTGACCTTGTTTAGTGACGGGACAGTGATGCAGTCATCTCATATTGAACTCAAGGGCAGTCCTGACCTTGTTCAGTGACGGGACAGTGATGCAGTCATCTCATATTGAACTCAAGGGCAGTCCTGACCTTGTTCAGTGACGGGACAGTGATGCAGTTGTCTCTGTGTTGAACTCAAGGGCAGTCCTGACCTTGTTCAGTGACGGGACAGTGATGCAGTCATCTCATATTGAACTCAAGGGCAGTCCTGACCTTGTTCAGTGACGGGACAGTGATGCAGTCATCTCATATTGAACTCAAGGGCAGTCCTGCTGTTTAGATGTTTGTTTATCACTATAGCTCTCCCACAGACTCTGCTAATCTGTGTACTCCCAGGCTTAGCGAATTGGTACTCCCACTGTTTGCTCTGCACGATTAACAAGCTGTTCAGAGAAATATCAAATCACTGGATGAAAGGATGTCCCTGAAATGTTGAGGCAACTTTGAGGGTGTTGGACTGAGTTTGAATCCATGTTCTGTCTGCATTGTGATATAATCACATATAGTGTGTGTTTATTGTGATATTGTCACATATTGCATGTGTGCTTTGTGATATTGTCACATATTGCATGTGTGCTTTGTGATATTGTCACATATTGCATGTGTGCTTTGTGATATTGTCACATATTGGCCTGAAGTTTAGGTCACTAGCAATTCGACTTTTTCTTATAGTATTCTGTTGACCCTTAAAATACACAATATGACAAATCTGCCTGATTTAAAAATTGTACTTGCATAAAGCATATGCATATCCATATACCTCCGGCACCTTAATGCATAATGTGTTTGCTTTTGGTGTCTGGAAATGTAAGTTGTTATTTATGTTCTCTCGAGGAGATGTGGCATTTCAGAGGAATGTTTCTGAGAATCTCAGAAGCAGAGCAGATGGGACTCCATTGCAGAACCCAACTTGGGGTCAAGGCACTGGGGTTGGTGCTTCTGAAGAGCTCTGATTGTCATCTGCAAGCTGCCTGTTCATGGTGGATACCTGTTCTACCTGTCCAGTGCACTACAAACTATCAGGGGTCCATTGGAGAGATGAGCAGGGGTTTCCAGCTGACAATCAGACTCAGAGCAGGGTTGAGGGCAGTGCAGGATATGAGATCCATGGGGTTTAATGAAGGATGTTGTTTGTTCTCTGGGGTGTGGGTGCATAAATGAATCACAGACCCCCCCCCCCTCTCTCAGAACCCCTCCATGGTCTCGGTCGTGATCTCCCCAGAGCTGCAGACTCTGGCCACACGGTTCTGTCTTGAGCAGCGAGCCCACGCCGGGCTGAACCGCAACATCTGGGCCATCGACTACCTGCACCTGCTGCCAGTGCTGCCCGCCTCCCAGACGCACATGATCCAGTTCTCCATCAACCTGGGCTGCGGCTCCTACCAGCCAGCTAACAGGTACCCTCCGCCCAGCTCTCCATCTGCCAGCCTGGACACTGGAGCAGGGGCAGTCATTTATCTTTCTCAGCCAGGGTGATAACTGAGTCTTTAATCCAATAAACAGAGGTAGTTTTATCTCAGCTAGCCTATTGTCCCCACCCCTGCTTTCTTACCAGGCCATGATCTAATTCCTTTCTCTCTCTCTCGCTCTCTGGGGTCAGCGTCAATCTGGAGTTCTCCACCAATCACGGGCGGTCGTGGTCTCTGCTGCACACGGAGTGCCTGCCGGAACTCTGCTCGGGGCTCCACCTCCCCCACAGCACCGTCTACTCCTCTGACAACTACAGCGGGTAAGAGGCTGGCTCACACAGCGTTACTACAGCATGTAAGAGGCTGGCTCACACAGCGTTACTACAGCATGTAAGAGGCTGGCTCACACAGCGTTACTACAGCATGTAAGAGGCTGGCTCACACAGCGTTACTACAGCATGTAAGAGGCTGGCTCACACAGCGTTACTACAGCATGTAAGAGGCTGGCTCACACAGCGTTACTACAGCATGTAAGAGGCTGGCTCACACAGCGTTACTACAGCATGTAAGAGGCTGGCTCACACAGCGTTACTACAGCATGTAAGAGGCTGGCTCACACAGCGTTACTACAGCATGTAAGAGGCTGGCTCACACAGCGTTACTACAGCATGTAAGAGGCTGGCTCACACAGCGTTACTACAGCATGTAAGAGGCTGGCTCACACAGCGTTACTACAGCATGTAAGAGGCTGGCTCACACAGCGTTACTACAGCATGTAAGAGGCTGGCTCACACAGCGTTACTACAGCATGTAAGAGGCTGGCTCACACAGCGTTACTACAGCATGTAAGAGGCTGGCTCACACAGCGTTACTACAGCATGTAAGAGGCTGGCTCACACAGCGTTACTACAGCATGTAAGAGGCTGGCTCACACAGCGTTACTACAGCATGTAAGAGGCTGGCTCACACAGCGTTACTACAGCATGTAAGAGGCTGGCTCACACAGCGTTACTACAGCATGTAAGAGGCTGGCTCACACAGCGTTACTACAGCATGTAAGAGGCTGGCTCACACAGCGTTACTACAGCATGTAAGAGGCTGGCTCACACAGCGTTACTACAGCATGTAAGAGGCTGGCTCACACAGCGTTACTACAGCATGTAAGAGGCTGGCTCACACAGCGTTACTACAGCATGTAAGAGGCTGGCTCACACAGCGTTACTACAGCATGTAAGAGGCTGGCTCACACAGCGTTACTACAGCATGTAAGAGGCTGGCTCACACAGCGTTACTACAGCATGTAAGAGGCTGGCTCACACAGCGTTACTACAGCATGTAAGAGGCTGGCTCACACAGCGTTACTACAGCATGTAAGAGGCTGGCTCACACAGCGTTACTACAGCATGTAAGAGGCTGGCTCACACAGCGTTACTACAGCATGTAAGAGGCTGGCTCACACAGCGTTACTACAGCATGTAAGAGGCTGGCTCACACAGCGTTACTACAGCATGTAAGAGGCTGGCTCACACAGCGTTACTACAGCATGTAAGAGGCTGGCTCACACAGCGTTACTACAGCATGTAAGAGGCTGGCTCACACAGCGTTACTACAGCATGTAAGAGGCTGGCTCACACAGCGTTACTACAGCATGTAAGAGGCTGGCTCACACAGCGTTACTACAGCATGTAAGAGGCTGGCTCACACAGCGTTACTACAGCATGTAAGAGGCTGGCTCACACAGCGTTACTACAGCATGTAAGAGGCTGGCTCACACAGCGTTACTACAGCATGTAAGAGGCTGGCTCACACAGCGTTACTACAGCATGTAAGAGGCTGGCTCACACAGCGTTACTACAGCATGTAAGAGGCTGGCTCACACAGCGTTACTACAGCATGTAAGAGGCTGGCTCACACAGCGTTACTACAGCATGTAAGAGGCTGGCTCACACAGCGTTACTACAGCATGTAAGAGGCTGGCTCACACAGCGTTACTACAGCATGTAAGAGGCTGGCTCACACAATGTTACTACAGCATGTAAGAGGCTGGCTCACACAGCGTTACTACAGCATGTAAGAGGCTGGCTCACACAGTGCAATCACAGCTCACAGCCCATTCATCTCATTCTGTCAAGACATTGTGATGCTCTCGTGGTGATCCTGTAATGAACACTCTCTGGCTGGCTCTATTGAGTCATGTGTGTCTGCTTCAGACATACAGACAGCATGTAGACTGGGGTTGATTCTCAGACACTACCTCTTGGCTGTTTTAAGGATGCTGATGTTTCTTCTAGAAGCTCCTTACAGAGGAGTCGTAGACAATGCTTTTGCTTTTCTTATTCATTATTCTCAGTCTTGTGTTTCAGTTAATCTGTTTGACAATCCATGTTTTCTAAATTTGAAATGTAGCTTTTCTGATAATCTTGTCTATTAGCTATGTTGCTCTCTTGAGTCGAATTTTGCACAGGATCTCTGCTCCCCTTACAAGTGCTCTCAGCTTCTTGTGTTTCAACCTATTTTGTTTCCATGTGCATTTGTACTACTTGGACTCCCATCCACCTGAGCGCAAGAATTCAGTGAGAAGGCCAGGCCAGGCCAGCTCTGAATCAGAGCTCTGTGTTCGACGTGTCTCTGTCTGTCGCCCCCCTGCAGGTGGAGCCGGATAACAATCCCCCTGCCAAACTCTGCACTGACCAGCAGCACACGCTTCCGCTGGAGACAGACAGGCCCGGGGGCCGGGAACATGTGGGCCGTCGATAACGGTGAGAGAGGGAGAGAGGAGAATGGGGCTCCTGCACTGCAGAAAGGGCTATGGGGAGAGACCAGCACAGAAGATAAAGAATAAGATAACGAAAGATCTTATCATCTACGACTTAATCTGATGAATTAATTCCTATAATATATATAGAATATAACGTATATGTATAGAGAATATATATATATATATATATATATATATATATATATATATATATGTATAGATCCAGGTTGGGAAGTTCAGGTTACCCACGTCATGACGTGCTGTCTCCAGTTGTGGCCGACAGAACGACAGCCTCCAGGGTTGCCCCAGCCTGCCAAGGTCATCTCTCCACCCAAGCCTGTCTTGACAGAGTCCTTCTCTTCTTCTCTTCCAGTCTACGTCGGACCCTCCTGTCTCAAGTTCTGCTCCGGCCGTGGCCAGTGCACCAGGAACGGTTGCAAGTAAGAAGGCTTATTGTTGCAAGCAACATGAGGTCTGGTGTTGTGTTGATCACTGCTGCTGCAGCCAGAGTACTGTACTGTTGTTTCATATTGATAAGAGAACCCTGACTAGGAGACATAGCTAAGCTCTATCTGTGAACCATGTGTGAGGCAGAGTGAGTCTGTGTTAAGCTTGCTCCTGTGTGTGAGGCAGTGAGTCTGTGTTAAGCTTGCTCCTGTGTGTGAGGCAGTGAGTCTGTGTTAAGCTTGCTCCTGTGTGTGAGGCAGTGAGTCTGTGTTAAGCTTGCTCCTGTGTGTGAGGCAGTGAGTCTGTGTTAAGCTTGCTCCTGTGTGTGAGGCAGTGAGTCTGTGTTAAGCTTGCTCCTGTGTGTGTGGCAGTGAGTCTGTGTTAAGCTTGCTCCTGTGTGTGAGGCAGTGAGTCTGTGTTAAGCTTGCTCCTGTGTGTGCAGAGTGAGTCTGTGTTAAGCTTGCTCCTGTGTGTGAGGCAGTGAGTCTGTGTTAAGCTTGCTCCTGTGTGTGAGGCAGTGAGTCTGTGTTAAGCTTGCTCCTGTGTGTGTGGCAGTGAGTCTGTGTTAAGCTTGCTCCTGTGTGTGTGGCAGTGAGTCTGTGTTAAGCTTGCTCCTGTGTGTGAGGCAGTGAGTCTGTGTTAAGCTTGCTCCTGTGTGTGTGGCAGTGAGTCTGTGTTAAGCTTGCTCCTGTGTGTGAGGCAGTGAGTCTGTGTTAAGCTTGCTCCTGTGTGTGAGGCAGTGAGTCTGTGTTAAGCTTGCTCCTGTGTGTGAGGCAGTGAGTCTGTGTTAAGCTTGCTCCTGTGTGTGAGGCAGTGAGTCTGTGTTAAGCTTGCTCCTGTGTGTGAGGCAGTGAGTCTGTGTTAAGCTTGCTCCTGTGTGTGTGGCAGTGAGTCTGTGTTAAGCTTGCTCCTGTGTGTGAGGCAGTGAGTCTGTGTTAAGCTTGCTCCTGTGTGTGAGGCAGTGAGTCTGTGTTAAGCTTGCTCCTGTGTGTGAGGCAGTGAGTCTGTGTTAAGCTTGCTCCTGTGTGTGAGGCAGTGAGTCTGTGTTAAGCTTGCTCCTGTGTGTGAGGCAGTGAGTCTGTGTTAAGCTTGCTCCTGTGTGTGAGGCAGTGAGTCTGTGTTAAGCTTGCTCCTGTGTGTGAGGCAGTGAGTCTGTGTTAAGCTTGCTCCTGTGTGTGAGGCAGTGAGTCTGTGTTAAGCTTGCTCCTGTGTGTGAGGCAGTGAGTCTGTGTTAAGCTTGCTCCTGTGTGTGAGGCAGTGAGTCTGTGTTAAGCTTGCTCCTGTGTGTGAGGCAGTGAGTCTGTGTTAAGCTTGCTCCTGTGTGTGAGGCAGTGAGTCTGTGTTAAGCTTGCTCCTGTGTGTGAGGCAGTGAGTCTGTGTTAAGCTTGCTCCTGTGTGTGAGGCAGTGAGTCTGTGTTAAGCTTGCTCCTGTGTGTGAGGCAGTGAGTCTGTGTTAAGCTTGCTCCTGTGTGTGAGGCAGTGAGTCTGTGTTAAGCTTGCTCCTGTGTGTGAGGCAGTGAGTCTGTGTTAAGCTTGCTCCTGTGTGTGAGGCAGTGAGTCTGTGTTAAGCTTGCTCCTGTGTGTGAGGCAGTGAGTCTGTGTTAAGCTTGCTCCTGTGTGTGAGGCAGTGAGTCTGTGTTAAGCTTGCTCCTGTGTGTGTGGCAGTGAGTCTGTGTTAAGCTTGCTCCTGTGTGTGAGGCAGTGAGTCTGTGTTAAGCTTGCTCCTGTGTGTGCAGCAGTGAGTCTGTGTTAAGCTTGCTCCTGTGTGTGAGGCAGTGAGTCTGTGTTAAGCTTGCTCCTGTGTGTGAGGCAGTGAGTCTGTGTTAAGCTTGCTCCTGTGTGTGAGGCAGTGAGTCTGTGTTAAGCTTGCTCCTGTGTGTGTGGCAGTGAGTCTGTGTTAAGCTTGCTCCTGTGTGTGAGGCAGTGAGTCTGTGTTAAGCTTGCTCCTGTGTGTGAGGCAGTGAGTCTGTGTTAAGCTTGCTCCTGTGTGTGAGGCAGTGAGTCTGTGTTAAGCTTGCTCCTGTGTGTGAGGCAGTGAGTCTGTGTTAAGCTTGCTCCTGTGTGTGAGGCAGTGAGTCTGTGTTAAGCTTGCTCCTGTGTGTGAGGCAGTGAGTCTGTGTTAAGCTTGCTCCTGTGTGTGTGGCAGTGAGTCTGTGTTAAGTGAGTCTGTGTTAAGCTTGCTCCTGTGTGTGTGGCAGTGAGTCTGTGTTAAGCTTGCTCCTGTGTGTGCAGCAGTGAGTCTGTGTTAAGCTTGCTCCTGTGTGTGAGGCAGTGAGTCTGTGTTAAGCTTGCTCCTGTGTGTGTGGCAGTGAGTCTGTGTTAAGCTTGCTCCTGTGTGTGAGGCAGTGAGTCTGTGTTAAGCTTGCTCCTGTGTGTGAGGCAGTGAGTCTGTGTTAAGCTTGCTCCTGTGTGTGAGGCAGTGAGTCTGTGTTAAGCTTGCTCCTGTGTGTGTGGCAGTGAGTCTGTGTTAAGCTTGCTCCTGTGTGTGTGGCAGTGAGTCTGTGTTAAGCTTGCTCCTGTGTGTGAGGCAGTGAGTCTGTGTTAAGCTTGCTCCTGTGTGTGCAGCAGTGAGTCTGTGTTAAGCTTGCTCCTGTGTGTGAGGCAGTGAGTCTGTGTTAAGCTTGCTCCTGTGTGTGAGGCAGTGAGTCTGTGTTAAGCTTGCTCCTGTGTGTGAGGCAGTGAGTCTGTGTTAAGCTTGCTCCTGTGTGTGTGGCAGTGAGTCTGTGTTAAGCTTGCTCCTGTGTGTGAGGCAGTGAGTCTGTGTTAAGCTTGCTCCTGTGTGTGAGGCAGTGAGTCTGTGTTAAGCTTGCTCCTGTGTGTGAGGCAGTGAGTCTGTGTTAAGCTTGCTCCTGTGTGTGAGGCAGTGAGTCTGTGTTAAGCTTGCTCCTGTGTGTGAGGCAGTGAGTCTGTGTTAAGCTTGCTCCTGTGTGTGAGGCAGTGAGTCTGTGTTAAGCTTGCTCCTGTGTGTGAGGCAGTGAGTCTGTGTTAAGCTTGCTCCTGTGTGTGAGGCAGTGAGTCTGTGTTAAGCTTGCTCCTGTGTGTGAGGCAGTGAGTCTGTGTTAAGCTTGCTCCTGTGTGTGAGGCAGTGAGTCTGTGTTAAGCTTGCTCCTGTGTGTGAGGCAGTGAGTCTGTGTTAAGCTTGCTCCTGTGTGTGTGGCAGTGAGTCTGTGTTAAGCTTGCTCCTGTGTGTGAGGCAGTGAGTCTGTGTTAAGCTTGCTCCTGTGTGTGAGGCAGTGAGTCTGTGTTAAGCTTGCTCCTGTGTGTGAGGCAGTGAGTCTGTGTTAAGCTTGCTCCTGTGTGTGAGGCAGTGAGTCTGTGTTAAGCTTGCTCCTGTGTGTGCAGAGTGAGTCTGTGTTAAGCTTGCTCCTGTGTGTGAGGCAGTGAGTCTGTGTTAAGCTTGCTCCTGTGTGTGTGGCAGTGAGTCTGTGTTAAGCTTGCTCCTGTGTGTGAGGCAGTGAGTCTGTGTTAAGCTTGCTCCTGTGTGTGAGGCAGTGAGTCTGTGTTAAGCTTGCTCCTGTGTGTGAGGCAGTGAGTCTGTGTTAAGCTTGCTCCTGTGTGTGAGGCAGTGAGTCTGTGTTAAGCTTGCTCCTGTGTGTGAGGCAGTGAGTCTGTGTTAAGCTTGCTCCTGTGTGTGAGGCAGTGAGTCTGTGTTAAGCTTGCTCCTGTGTGTGAGGCAGTGAGTCTGTGTTAAGCTTGCTCCTGTGTGTGCAGGCAGTGAGTCTGTGTTAAGCTTGCTCCTGTGTGTGAGGCAGTGAGTCTGTGTTAAGCTTGCTCCTGTGTGTGAGGCAGTGAGTCTGTGTTAAGCTTGCTCCTGTGTGTGAGGCAGTGAGTCTGTGTTAAGCTTGCTCCTGTGTGTGAGGCAGTGAGTCTGTGTTAAGCTTGCTCCTGTGTGTGAGGCAGTGAGTCTGTGTTAAGCTTGCTCCTGTGTGTGAGGCAGTGAGTCTGTGTTAAGCTTGCTCCTGTGTGTGAGGCAGTGAGTCTGTGTTAAGCTTGCTCCTGTGTGTGAGGCAGTGAGTCTGTGTTAAGCTTGCTCCTGTGTGTGAGGCAGTGAGTCTGTGTTAAGCTTGCTCCTGTGTGTGAGGCAGTGAGTCTGTGTTAAGCTTGCTCCTGTGTGTGAGGCAGTGAGTCTGTGTTAAGCTTGCTCCTGTGTGTGAGGCAGTGAGTCTGTGTTAAGCTTGCTCCTGTGTGTGAGGCAGTGAGTCTGTGTTAAGCTTGCTCCTGTGTGTGAGGCAGTGAGTCTGTGTTAAGCTTGCTCCTGTGTGTGAGGCAGTGAGTCTGTGTTAAGCTTGCTCCTGTGTGTGAGGCAGTGAGTCTGTGTTAAGCTTGCTCCTGTGTGTGAGGCAGTGAGTCTGTGTTAAGCTTGCTCCTGTGTGTGAGGCAGTGAGTCTGTGTTAAGCTTGCTCCTGTGTGTGAGGCAGTGAGTCTGTGTTAAGCTTGCTCCTGTGTGTGAGGCAGTGAGTCTGTGTTAAGCTTGCTCCTGTGTGTGAGGCAGTGAGTCTGTGTTAAGCTTGCTCCTGTGTGTGAGGCAGTGAGTCTGTGTTAAGCTTGCTCCTGTGTGTGTGGCAGTGAGTCTGTGTTAAGCTTGCTCCTGTGTGTGAGGCAGTGAGTCTGTGTTAAGCTTGCTCCTGTGTGTGCAGAGTGAGTCTGTGTTAAGCTTGCTCCTGTGTGTGTGGCAGTGAGTCTGTGTTAAGCTTGCTCCTGTGTGTGTGGCAGTGAGTCTGTGTTAAGCTTGCTCCTGTGTGTGATGCAGTGAGTCTGTGTTAAGCTTGCTCCTGTGTGTGAGGCAGGGAGTCTGTGTTAAGCTTGCTCCTGTGTGTGAGGCAGGGAGTCTGTGTTAAGCTTGCTCCTGTGTGTGAGGCAGTGAGTCTGTGTTAAGCTTGCTCCTGTGTGTGCGGCAGTGAGTCTGTGTTAAGCTTGCTCCTGTGTGTGAGGCAGTGAGTCTGTGTTAAGCTTGCTCCTGTGTGTGAGGCAGTGAGTCTGTGTTAAGCTTGCTCCTGTGTGTGAGGCAGGGAGTCTGTGTTAAGCTTGCTCCTGTGTGTGAGGCAGTGAGTCTGTGTTAAGCTTGCTCCTGTGTGTGTGGCAGTGAGTCTGTGTTAAGCTTGCTCCTGTGTGTGAGGCAGTGAGTCTGTGTTAAGCTTGCGCCTGTGAGTGTGGGCAACAGCAGTGCTGTGCTTGTGTTGGTAACAGCAGTGCTGTGCTTGTGTGGGTAACAGCAGTGCTGTGCTGTCTCAGGTGTGACCCGGGGTTCTCTGGCCCGGCCTGTGAAATGGCTTCCCAGACATACCCAGCCTTCATCTCGGAGAGCTTCCTCACCCCGCGCCTCTCCTCCTACCACAACTTCCAGTCCATCCGTGGGGCCGAGGTCAGCTTTGGCTGCGGGGTGCTGGCCAGCGGGAAGTCCCTGGTCTTCAACAAGGACAGCCGTCGCCATCTCGTCACCTCCTTCCTGGACAGCACGCAGGCCAGGTACACCACAGCGCTGCGGCGACCCCTTCTGGATGGGCATATCAAAAACAGCTCCTCTGTTGTGTAATTTATTAGTGTAGACCAGAGAGGGGGGCAAGCAGGGGCACTGGCCCCTCCAATAATCATCTCCAAAATATTGATTTCTGCTATTCAATGTATTGTGTTTGCCCTTTCTGTCACTGACACTCACAAAATGAACGGATTTCCTGATAATGTGCGGTTATGGGCTCTCGTGGACCGTGATTGATTGTGTTGTTGTTTCGTTCAGGCAGTCATTCCAGCAGCACTTTGATGAATGTGTCTTCTTCTTCTTCTCCTTCTTCTTCTCCTTCATCTTCTTCCTCTCCTTCTTCTTCTTCTCCTCTTCTTCTTATTCTTCTCCTCTTCTTCTTCTTCTTCTTCCTCTCCTTCTTCTTCTCCTCTTCTTCTTCTTCTTCTCCTCCTCTTCTTCTTCTTCTTCCTCTTCTTCTCCTCTTCTCTTTCTTCTTCTTCTTCCTCTTCTTCTCCTACTTCTCCTTCTTCCTCTTCTCCTGTAATTTCTGTCCTTTTTTCTTCATAAATTAAACCCTGCCTCATGGTTTTGAGATTGATGGTGCCTGTAAGACAATATTTGATTAGAAACAATAAAGGAAAAATAAATTAGCGATGGCAGTGAAGGTGCTGAGGTGATCCAATCTGCTGCTTGTGATTGATGAGAGGATTACAGGAACACAGTGGGCTGGGGAGAATAAGGTTGCAACTCACAGGACTGCAGCACAAAGACTGCAGAAAAGCACCGAGAGATCCCACATATCACACCAATAGACTCACTCATTACAGGAGATCCCACACATCACACCCAATAGACTCACGCATTACAGGAGATCCCACACATCACACTCAATAGACTCACGCATTACTGGAGATCCCACACATCACACCAATAGACTCACTGATTACTGGGGCACAAAGACTTCAGAATATCACCAAGAGATCCCATGCATCACATCCAATAGACTCACACGTTATTGAAGATCCCACACATCACACCAATAGACTCTCACATTACTGGATCATTGATTCAGGGGGCTCATACAGGCCCAGAGTATGCAAGTACACAGTGATGCAAAAATCAACCTTTTCTTAAGCTTCTCAATTTAAAGGATTTTTTTTTTAAAACAAAAAAACTCAACAGAATAGTGTTTAAATATTAAAATATAAATATTACATAGCCGAGGCAGAGGAAGGCACAGCGGCGGGCAAATGGTTTAGATAAAGAGCATTTCAGCGGAAAGTGTGCAACCAGTCGATTTCCTGCCCCAGTTTAGAATTCATCTGATTCAAGTCATGTTAAATATGTAGAGCATCGTCTACACGGATGGGACATGATGTGTGGTTGTTGCTTTGTTCATTCTTTAACATGCTTGGATATGCATTATGCATCCTGAGACAGGGGGCAGGGGGGAATCTTCTCTTGCTCCGGGCTACAACAAGATCCAAGTTGGGTTTGTAATGGAAGAGATGCTGGAGGTTGTTTTGCCCCGAGCTGTGAAATGTGAGCAGATTTTAAACAGAGGCTCTGCGGGAGTTCAGTTCCAGTATAAGACTGATGGAGTGCACAGTGCTGCTGGGCTGAAGGGGTTGGAGCCAGGCAGCCTGTGTCCTCAGGACTCTCTCACTCTCTCACTCACTCCAGGTACCTGCAGTTCACCCTTCGCCTGGGCAGCCACAGCATTCTGAGCACCTGCAGGGCCCCCGACCAGCCAGGAGAGGGCGTCCTGCTGCACTACTCCTTCGACAACGGCATCACCTGGAAGCTGCTGCAGCACTTCTCCTACCAGGGCTTCCATGAACCCAGGTATACCCTCACCCCTCACCCCTCGACCCATACCCCGCACCCTCTAAACCAGCAGGGCTGCCTGCAACCCCCAGCTCCCCTGCTGTGAGATCCCATGCTGTTCAGAAACACTAAATGAAATGTAATGAATTCAGCAACAAAGGTGAAGACATGGAACAAGACTTCTAGTTGAATGCTTGCCATTGAGTTTATAAAATTTCTTTTAACACTACTGAGTGCTCAGTGGTAATGGATGAGGTTCCATACTGCACTGAGCTAGACAAGACCAGATGAACGGTGACAGTGCAGTAGGGTGTCTGGAGAGAAAGTTAAAGGGTTAGGGTTAGGATCAGATGAACAGTGACAGTGCAGTGTAGGGTGTCTGGAGAGGAAGTTAAATGTTAGGGTTTGGATCAGATGAACAGTGACAGTGCAGTAGGGTGTCTGGAGAGGAAGTTAAAGGGTTAGGGTTTGGATCAGATGAACAGTGACAGTGCAGTGTAGGGTGTCTAGAGAGGAAGTTAAAGGGTTAGGGTTTGGATCAGATGAACAGTGACAGTGCAGTGTAGGGTGTCTGGAGAGGAAGTTAAAGGGTTAGGGTTTGGATCAGATGAACAGTGACAGTGCAGTAGGGTGTCTGGAGAGGAAGTTAAAGGGTTAGGGTTTGGATCAGATGAACAGTGACAGTGCAGTGTAGGGTGTCTGGAGAGGAAGTTAAAGGGTTAGGGTTTGGATCAGATGAACAGTGACAGTGCAGTGTAGGGTGTCTGGAGAGGAAGTTAAAGGGTTAGGGTTTGGATCAGATGAACAGTGACAGTGCAGTGTAGGGTGTCTGGAGAGGAAGTTAAAGGGTTAGGGTTTGGATCAGATGAACAGTGACAGTGCAGTGTAGGGTGTCTGGAGAGGAAGTTAAATGGTTAGGGTTTGGATCAGATGAACAGTGACAGTGCAGTGTAGGGTGTCTGGAGAGGAAGTTAAAGGGTTAGGGTTTGGATCAGATGAACAGTGACAGTGCAGTAGGGTGTCTGGAGAGGAAGTTAAAGGGTTAGGGTTTGGATCAGATGAACAGTGACAGTGCAGTGTAGGGTGTCTGGAGAGGAAGTTAAAGGGTTAGGGTTTGGATCAGATGAACAGTGACAGTGCAGTGTAGGGTGTCTGGAGAGGAAGTTAAATGGTTAGGGTTTGGATCAGATGAACAGTGACAGTGCAGTGTAGGGTGTCTGGAGAGGAAGTTAAAGGGTTAGGGTTTGGATCAGATGAACAGTGACAGTGCAGTGTAGGGTGTCTGGAGAGGAAGTTAAAGGGTTAGGGTTTGGATCAGATGAACAGTGACAGTGCAGTGTAGGGTGTCTGGAGAGGAAGTTAAAGGGTTAGGGTTTGGATCAGATGAACAGTGACAGTGCAGTGTAGGGTGTCTGGAGAGGAAGTTAAAGGGTTAGGGTTTGGATCAGATGAACAGTGACAGTGCAGTGTAGGGTGTCTGGAGAGGAAGTTAAAGGGTTAGGGTTTGGATCAGATGAACAGTGACAGTGCAGTGTAGGGTGTCTGGAGAGGAAGTTAAAGGGTTAGGGTTTGGATCAGATGAACAGTGACAGTGCAGTGTAGGGTGTCTGGAGAGGAAGTTAAATGTTAGGGTTTGGATCAGATGAACAGTGACAGTGCAGTGTAGGGTGTCTGGAGAGGAAGTTAAATGGTTAGGGTTTGGATCAGATGAACAGTGACAGTGCAGTAGGGTGTCTGGAGAGGAAGTTAAAGGGTTAGGGTTTGGATCAGATGAACAGTGACAGTGCAGTAGGGTGTCTGGAGAGGAAGTTAAAGGGTTAGGGTTTGGATCAGATGAACAGTGACAGTGCAGTGTAGGGTGTCTGGAGAGGAAGTTAAAGGGTTAGGGTTTGGATCAGATGAACAGTGACAGTGCAGTAGGGTGTCTGGAGAGGAAGTTAAAGGGTTAGGGTTTGGATCAGATGAACAGTGACAGTGCAGTGTAGGGTGTCTGGAGAGGAAGTTAAAGGGTTAGGGTTTGGATCAGATGAACAGTGACAGTGCAGTAGGGTGTCTGGAGAAGAAGTTAAAGGGTTAGGGTTTGGATCAGATGAACAGTGACAGTGCAGTGTAGGGTGTCTGGAGAGGAAGTTAAAGGGTTAGGGTTTGGATCAGATGAACAGTGACAGTGCAGTGTAGGGTGTCTGGAGAGGAAGTTAAAGGGTTAGGGTTTGGATCAGATGAACAGTGACAGTGCAGTGTAGGGTGTCTGGAGAGGAAGTTAAAGGGTTAGGGTTTGGATCAGATGAACAGTGACAGTGCAGTGTAGGGTGTCTGGAGAGGAAGTTAAAGGGTTAGGGTTTGGATCAGATGAACAGTGACAGTGCAGTGTAGGGTGTCTGGAGAGGAAGTTAAAGGGTTAGGGTTTGGATCAGATGAACAGTGACAGTGCAGTGTAGGGAGTCTGGAGAGGAAGTTAAAGGGTTAGGGTTTGGATCAGATGAACAGTGACAGTGCAGTAGGGTGTCTGGAGAGGAAGTTAAAGGGTTAGGGTTTGGATCAGATGAACAGTGACAGTGCAGTGTAGGGTGTCTGGAGAGGAAGTTAAAGGGTTAGGGTTTGGATCAGATGAACAGTGACAGTGCAGTGTAGGGTGTCTGGAGAGGAAGTTAAAGGGTTAGGGTTTGGATCAGATGAACAGTGACAGTGCAGTAGGGTGTCTGGAGAGGAAGTTAAAGGGTTAGGGTTTGGATCAGATGAACAGTGACAGTGCAGTGTAGGGTGGCTGGAGAGAAAGTTAAAGGACCCTTTAAGCTTCTGGAGAGCGCAGTGACCTTTCGGCTCTGTGCACTCGAGGGTTCCATTGAAATGTCACTTTTACAGCACTTCAGCAACTTCTGTATTGAAATCAATTAACCAACAAAAAAATATAAAATATGTAAATGAAATGGAATATTGTTCATGTCATGACTGACACTAAAGTGCCATTCAAATTCGCTGGATTGCTTTTTTTTTTGTTCTCAACTAATGGAGACAAATGTCCCGTGTCCCGTGCCAGCCCCCTGCTCCAGTGTTGTGATGTGTGTGTGTGGTGGGCTGGGGGGGTTTAGATGTATGAAAGAGCTTGTCTGCTGTGTGCTTGTGGATGAGTTTGCCCGCGTCTCTTGATTGGAAACTATACTCATAATTGATTAATCCCAGCCGTGTCTAATCCAGACCTCAGTCCGCGGGGACTCGTTGAGATCCACATTCCTCTTGGTGTTCCCTGGCATTCTCTGGATCATCCTGACCCTGGGGGAGTGCAGCGGAGGGCTGTGGTTAATAGGAAACACAGCGCCACACTGCTCCACATCAGACCCTACTTTCATAGCTGTTTGATGTTACAATAAAACGATTAGAAGAATTTGTTTTAACACCTAGAATGTGTTATTCACTGCAATCTGGAGTTTAACTGTTAGCACCTTTTCAAACATACAGCCGTGTAAACTTCTGCAAAGTTTCCCCTTCTTATGAGCCCTTGTGCTCCGCACTCAGCTTACCAGAGTGTGTGTGTGTATGTCAGTGTGTGAGTGTCAGTGTGTGTGTCAGTGTGTGTGTGTGTCTGTGTGTGTGTGTGTGTGTGTGTGTGTGTGTCAGTGTGTGTGTGTGTGGTGTGTCAGTGTGTGTGTGTGTGGTGTGTGTGTATGTGTCAGTGTGTGGTGTGTCAGTGTGTGTGTGTCAGTGTGTGTGTGTGTGTGTGGGTGTGTCAGTGTGTGTGTGTGTGTCAGTGTGTGTGGTGTGTCAGTGTGTGTGTGTGTGTGTCAGTGTGTGTGTGTGTGTGTGTGTGTGTGTGTGTGTGTGTGTGTGTGTGTGTGTGTGTGTGTGTGTGTGTGTGTGTGTGTGTGTGTGTGTGTGTGTGTGTGTGTGTGTGTGTGTGTGTGTGTGTGTGTGTGTGTGTGTGGTGTGTCAGTGTGTATGTGTCAGTGTGTGTCAGTGTGTGTGTGTGTGTGTGTGTGTGTGTGTGTGTGTATGTGTCAGTGTGTGTGTGTGTCAGTGTGTGTGTGTCAGTGTGTGTGTGTGTGTGTGTGTGTGTGTCAGTGTGTGTGTGTGTGTGTGTGTCAGTGTGTGTGTGTGTCAGTGTGTGTGTGTGTCAGTGTGTGTGGTGTGTCAGTGTGTGTGTGTGTGTGTCAGTGTGTGTGTGTGTGGTGTGTCAGTGTGTGTGTGTGTGTGTGGTGTGTCAGTGTGTATGTGTCAGTGTGTGGTGTGTCGTATAGTCGTCAGTGTGTGTGTGTGTGTCATGTGTGTGTGTGTGGTGTGTCAGTGTGTGTGTGTGGTGTATGTTTGTGGTGTGTGTGTGTGCTCTGCCCTGCTCTGCCCTGCTCCCCTTGCTCACCCCTCTCTGCTCATTCAGGATCATCTCTGTGGAGCTGCCGGAGGACAGCCAGCGGTTCGGGGTGCAGTTCCGCTGGTGGCAGCCCTACCACTCGGGGCGTGGGCTGGACGTGTGGGCCATTGACGAGATCACCATGACCTCAGTGCTCTTTAACAGCATCAGCCTCAACTTTAACAACCTGCTGGAGGTCACCCAGTCCCTCGGCTTCTACCTGGGAAACGTGCAGCCCTACTGCGGCCATGACTGGACTCTCAGGTCAGCCGAGACAGAGAGCTTTATTACTAGAGCATCACTACAGCACCAGCCACCGGACCACACTGCTCCCTCCCTGTCCCTCAGCTCTACCCACGGACAAGTGAGCCGGAGCACACGCCTCCCTCCGCTCCCTAAGCTGTACCACACCAGGACACTGCCCCCTCGCAGTCTTCTGCTGTGTACTAAGCACCACGACCCTGCTCCTCCGGGGGCCCCTCAGCTCTAACCACTAGACCACACTGCCTCCCTCCCAATCCCTCAGCTCTACACACCAGACCACACTCCCATCCCTCCCAGTCCTCAGCTCTAAACCACTAGACCACACTGCCTCCCTCCCAGTCCCTCAGCTCTCTCCACCAGACCACACTGCCTCCCTCCCTGTCCCTCAGCTCCACTGCCTCCCTCCAGTCCCTAAGTCTCTAACCCACTAGAGCCAAGCACTGCCCCCCTCCACTGTCTCTCAGCTCTACACACCAGACCACACTGCCTCCCTCCCATTCTCTCAGCTCTAAGGGTACACAGACGAGACCACTGGATTGCCCTCCAGTAGAGTCTCTATCAGCTCTACAATTGGTTGTGACAGACCACACTGCCGGTCCCTCCCAGTCTCTCTTTCAGCTCTACACACCCAAGGACCACACTTTGCTAGTCCCTCCCAGTCTCTCAGCTCTACACAAGGGGACCAGGACCACATGTAGATGGTGTGAAGGAGGGAGGGTCCCAGGAGTCTCTCAGCTCTAACCACTAGAGACCACACTGCCTCCCTCCAACAGTCAGAGACCTCAGCTACGTACCACGGCACTAGACCACACTAGGCCTCCACGGAGGCTACAGTCTCTGAGCTCTACCACGGATTGGTGACCGACGCATCTCTCAGCTCTACACACCAGACCACACTGCCTCCCTCCCAGTCTCTCAGCTCTAACCACTAGACCACACTCCCTCCCTCCCAGTCTCTCAGCTCTAACCACTAGACCACACTCCCTCCCTCCCAGTCTCTTAGCTCTACACACCAGACCACACTCCCTCCCTCCCAGTCTCTCAGCTCTAACCACTAGTCCACACTCCCTCCCTCCCAGTTTCTCAGGTCTAACTTCTGTTCCTCACTCTCATGTCTTAGTTATTGCACTGTGCCCTTCAATGACCTTGCACCACCCTCCCTGTCTCCTGGGAAATTTGCCGGCAGTCCGGGCAGCGCCGGGGGGCAGTGATTAGCTGTTAAATTAAATTACTGTTCTACAGCAGCTGTGCCTCTGCGCACCGTGGTGACGGCTCCATCTGTGCCGACTGGCTGGTGTGCGGTACCGTCTCCGGAGCCCCGATAACGTCTGTCTCATGAAACAAACTTCACTCAGAAGTGCTTTGCAGATAATTAGCATAGCGGCCACAAGTTTCAAGCAGATTCCCATATACAGTTTCACATCTATTCCAGACTATAAACAAAGTCAATTAATGCTGTATCTTATTGAAACAAATTAACTATTAACATTTGCATTGTTTTGAAATACAAAGTGTAAAAGAGCAAATAAGTTTAGCAGACACCGAGGGGCCAGATGAACCCAAGTGATAGGATTGTGACAGTCTCTCTGTGCTCCTCAGCTTCACTGGCGAGCCCAGCCCCGGGTCCAGTATCCGCTATGTGGAGACACAGTCCATGCAGATCGGAGCCTCCTACATGATCCAGTTCAGCCTGGTGATGGGCTGCGGCCAGGACTTCACCCCCAACATGGACAACCAAGTCAGCTTGGAGTACTCCAGCAATCACGGGCTCACCTGGCACCTGGTGCAGGAGGTAAGGACAGCGCTGCAGTACTGCAGAAACCAGAGGGCTTGCATTGTGCCTGATGAAGCTTTGAAAAGCTGGGAGTTCCAGTGTGCTGTGTAATATCTGCTTTGATATTCTCTCAGTGTGCTGTGTAATATCTGCTTTGATATTCTCTCAGTGTGCTGTGTAATATCTGCTTTGATATTCTCTCAGTGTGCTGTGTAATATCTGCTTTGATATTCTCTCAGTGTGCTGTGTAATATCTGCTTTGATATTCTCTCAGTGTGCTGTGTAATATCTGCTTTGATATTCTCTCAGTGTGCTGTGTAATATCTGCTTTGATATTCTCTCAGTGTGCTGTCTAATATCTGCTTTGATATTCTCTCAGTGTGCTGTGTAATATCTGCTTTGATATTCTCTCAGTGTGCTGTGTAATATCTGCTTTGATATTCTCTCAGTGTGCTGTCTAATATCTGCTTTGATATTCTCCAGACCTGCCTGCCCGGGATGCCAAGCTGCCCTGAGTTCACGTCCCCCAGTGTGTACCACCCCTCTGAGTTCACCAGCTGGAGGAGGGTCACACTGTCCCTACCACACAAGACATGGTGAGTGGCACACACTGACACAAACACTCACACTGACACACACGCACACACACACACACACACACAGAAGCATGCTCTCCTGCCTGCACACTGCAATGTTTCTGAATGCTAATACTAGTACACCTCATGACACGGCTCAGTTATTAAAACTTTTGGAAAGTTAGAAAAGCTCCAGAGAAGGGGAGTAATAATAGTCAGAAATCAAAAAAATGCAAATTATACCCAGAATAGCCTGATCTGAGCCACCCTCCCCGTTATCAAGAACACAGCCTGAGAACTAACCCACAGCTGCCTGTACCCACCAGGGACTGAGAACTAACCCACAGCTGCCTGTACCCACCAGGGACTGAGAACTAACCCACAGCTGCCTGTACCCACCAGGGACTGAGAACTAACCCACAGCTGCCTGTACCAACCAGGGACTGAGAACTAACCCACAGCTGCCTGTACCCACCAGGGACTGAGAACTAACCCACAGCTGCCTGTACCCACCAGGGACTGAAGGCTTGCCCTCTCCCCAGGCCAGCTTCCTAAGCACTGCCCAGCAGGATCCCATCCCTTTGCATGGGTACAGCGCACAGTAGAGTTAGTGCAAACCACACGCTGTGCTCTTCGTGCGTCTGACACATCCACTGATCACGAACGAATACAAAGGGAAGAACGTCTCATTGTGTCTATTTTTCTGTCACGATGGTCGTGTCATGTAGAGTTGGGAGGGATACGTCTGTTATATGATTAGTGTTTTTTGCGTATGTGTATGGAGCGTGCGTCATGCTGAACAGTTTCCAAATGTTGGCCAGTATGCGCTCATCTAGTTTATTCTAAATGTGCACTTCCAAGAGAGAGGCAATCCGGCTGACTGATCCCTGACACCCAGCTGAACAGATTTATAGCTGCATTGCTGAAATGACATTTCCTATAATAATACAAAACCCGAACAGCCCGACTCGCGATCCGCTAATGAAAATTCATGTCTACTGTTCTTTTTTTTCTGATGAGTTTGGGGGATTTGCATGCAAGCATTGCCTGGTGAGATGCACGGCTGTGTCCGTGCCAGCTCAACTAAACAAATCAACACATAACGAGAGTCTGAGAGGCTACCGATATGAAATCCTAGACAGAGCTGGCACAGAGCACACCTAATGAAGCCCCTTCAGAGGGAGAGGAGAGAGGGGAGGACTGGGTGCTAGCAGGATCCAGCTTCAAATTCCTCGTCATGCATGGGCAATGCTTTCACATTTCAAATCAATATTATCATTTTTTTTTTTTTTAGGAAGTAAAAAAAAGGAAATGAATAATTTCGTATGCAGTGGAGTGTGCTTAACATGTTTCAACCCCATGGCATATGGAATGTGCTTTTACAGCATGTTCAATACAGAACACCTAATCTGAGCAGAAACTCCACTTTCAGCGGGTCTGTCTCCTGCTTTATTGCTTCAGTTTTAGATAATACTTGGATGTTGTTTTTAAATAACAGACAGGATTTTACAATGAGTTCAAATATAATCAAGAGGAATTCTGGCTGTTCCACCGGGACTGAAATGGATCCAGGCCTGTATCTCAATGCATTACCTGCAGCTCATTAGAAAGCTGTAGTCTTGAATGACCCCAGTCTGAACCCCTGCCTCTGGGACACTATGGCCTGGAGGGGCTGCTTGCTGAGCCCCAACCCCCCCCCAGACCTCTCAGTTAGATGGAAGTGTCCTAATTTGATTTCCATTGTTACGGGGGGTGGCAGGGTTATGTGACCTGGGAGACTGGAATTTAAATAGTTATTAACTGCTCCGGCCCCTTTCCCTCTCCCTCAACACCTGACAAGCTGTCAGAGGTCAGGGTGTGCAATCTCGCCAGGTCGGCCGAGCAGCAAACTAATCCCAGGACTGTACTGCTGCATCCTAAATCAAGTCCCCAGTGCCACCACCTCTCGCTCTCAATCATTCACTCTCCTCAAATGTCCAATAATCTCCAGAGCGCTCCTCTGGGAGTGCGCAGCTGCTGGTACTGATTCCCCTTGTTACTGCATTACACAGAGATTCGGAACTGTTTAGCTGCCCCTGCAGCCTCGAAGGGGCTGATGGAAATGGCAGCCCCCCTCACTTCACTGGCTAGCAGGGTCACAGGGAAACAGAGGCTAACAGTTTAAATCCTAAAGATTCAATGCATCTGTACAAGGAGATACTCAAACCTTCCATGCTTCTCTAACGTCTGAGCTACTCAAACTCAGTGCCTTCCTGACTGCAGCCCAGCGCTTTCTCTAACCACTGCACTTCTCAAACACACTGCAGCCCAAAGCTTTCTCTAACCACTGCAGCCTAATGCTTTCTCTAACCACTACGCTTCTCAAACACACTGCAGCCCAACGCTTTCTCTAACCACTGAGCTTCTCAAACACACAGCAGCCCAGCGCTTTCTCTAACCACTGAGCTACTCAAGCACACTGCAGCCCAGCGATTTCTCTAAACACTGAGCTTCTCAAGCACACTGCAGCCCAGCGATTTCTCTAAACACTGAGCTTCTCAAGCACACTGCAGCCCAGCGATTTCTCGAACCACTGAGCTACTCAAGCACACTGCAGCCCAGCGATTTCTCTAACCACTGAGCTTCTCAAACACACTGCAGCCCAGCGCTTTCTCTAACCACTGAGCTACTCAAGCACACTGCAGCCCAGCGATTTCTCTAAACACTGAGCTTCTCAAGCACACTGCAGCCCAGCGATTTCTCTAACCACTGAGCTTCTCAAGCACACTGCAGCCCAGCGATTTCTCTAAACACTGAGCTTCTCAAGCACACTGCAGCCCAGCGATTTCTCTAAACACTGAGCTTCTCAAGCACACTGCAGCCCAGCGATTTCTCTAAACACTGAGCTTCTCAAGCACACTGCAGCCCAGCGATTTCTCTAAACACTGAGCTTCTCAAGCACACTGCAGCCCAGCGATTTCTCTAAACACTGAGCTTCTCAAGCACACTGCAGCCCAGCGCTTTCTCTAAACACTTTCTCTTTCTCTAACCACTGAGCTTCTCAAACCCACTGCAGCCCAGCGCTTTCTCTAACCACTGAGCTACTCAAGCACACTGCAGCCCAGCGATTTCTCTAAACACTGAGCTTCTCAAGCACACTGCAGCCCAGCGATTTCTCTAAACACCGAGCTTCTCAAGCACACTGCAGCCCAGCGATTTCTCTAACCATTGAGCTTCTCAATCCCACTGCAGCCCAGCGCTTTCTCTAACCACTGAGCTTCTCAAACCCACTGTCTTCCACACTGCAGCCCAGCGCTTTCTCTAACCACTGAGCTACTCAAACCCACTGCCTTCCACACTCCTTACCCTGACCCTGGTGTGTTTGACTCCTCAGGTCCAGTGCGACCCGGTTCCGTTGGATCCAGAGTTACTACACGGGTCAGGACGAGTGGGCTCTGGACAGCATCTACATCGGGCAGCAGTGCTCTCACATGTGCCACGGGCATGGCTGGTGTAACCACGGCCTCTGCAGGTAAGAACATAAGAACATAAGAAAGTTTACAAATGAGAGGAGGCCATTCGGCCCATCTTGCTCGTTTGGTTGTTAGTAGCTTATTGATCCCAAAATCTCATCAAGCAGCTTCTTGAAGGATCCCAGGGTGTCAGCTTCAACAACATTACAGGCCTGGCTCAGCTCAGTGTGTGCATGTGAGTGTGTGAGTAAGAGTGAGTGTGTGGGTGTGAGTAACAGTGAGTGTGTGCAAGAGTGTGTGCGTGCATGTGTGAGTAAGAGTGAGTGAGTGTGTGCGTGCATGTGTGAGTGTGTACGTGAGTGTGAGTGTGCATGCATAACTGAGTGTGAGTGAGTGTGTTGATATGTGTAGCTCATGTCCCTGTCTCTTATAATATTAGACTAAGACTCCTGTTTTAAACTTCTATTTCATTACTTTATTTCTCTCTTCTATTTCTCTCTCTTTCTGTCTCCTTCTCCCCTCTTCCTCTCCATCTGTTTCTCATTCCCTCTCACACTGTTTCTACACTGCCTTTTGTTCCTCATGCCTCTTGTTCTGAACTTACCTCATGCTCTCTTTCTGTTTTCCTCTCCCCCCTCTCTCTCACTCCCTCTCTCTAGCTGTGACGAGGGATTCACTGGTCCGGACTGCCAGCCCGAAGCACACCTCTCCTCCAACATCATGTCGGACTTTGAGTCCCAGAATGCACTGCTCAGCACCTGGCAGGAGGTGCTTGGTGGAGAGCTGGTGAAGCCGGAGCAGGGCTGTGGGGTTATCTCCTCGGGGTCATCGCTGTACTTCAGCAAGGTGAGCGACCTGGCACTGCACACTCTCATCCTGGGCAATACAGACCCAGTCTGACTGACACACTCCCATCCAGGACAACACAGACCCAGTCCGACTGACACACTCCCATCCAGAACAATACAGACCCAGTCCGACTGACACACTCCCATCCAGGACAATACAGACCCGGTCCGACTGACACACTCCCATCCAGGACAATACAGACCCAGTCCGACTGACACACTCCCATCCAGAACAATACAGACCCAGTCTGACTGACACACTCCCATCCAGAACAATACAGACCCAGTCCGACTGACACACTCCCATCCAGGACAATACAGACCCAGTCTGACTGACACACTCCCATCCAGGACAATACAGACCCAGTCCGACTGACACACTCCCATCCAGGGCAATACAGACCCAGTCTGACTGACACACTCCCATCCAGAACAATACAGACCCAGTCTGACTGACACACTCCCATCCAGGACAATACAGACCTAGTCCGACTGACACACTCCCATCCAGGACAATACAGACCCAGTCTGACTGACACACTCCCATCCAGGACAACACAGACCCAGTCCGACTGACACACTCCCATCCAGGGCAATACAGACCCAGTCCGACTGACACACTCCCATCCAGGACAATACAGACCCAGTCCGACTGAGACAGTCACATCCAGAACAATACAGACCCAGTCCGACTGACACACTCTCATCCAGGACAATACAGACCCGGTCCGACTGACACACTCCCATCCAGGACAATACAGACCCAGTCTGACTGACACACTCCCATCCAGGACAATACAGACCCAGTCCGACTGAGACAGTCACATCCAGAACAATACAGACCCAGTCCGACTGAGACAGTCACATCCAGAACAATACAGACCCAGTCTGACTGACACACTCCCATCCAGGACAACACAGACCCAGTCCGACTGACACACTCCCATCCAGGACAATACAGACCCGGTCTGACTGACACACTCCCATCCAGGACAATACAGACCCAGTCTGACTGACACACTCCCATCCAGGACAATACAGACCCAGTCCGACTGACACACTCCCATCCAGAACAATACAGACCCGGTCTGACTGACACACTCCCATCCAGGGCAATACAGACCCGGTCTGACTGACACACTCCCATCCAGGACAATACAGACCCAGTCCGACTGAGACAGTCACATCCAGAACAATACAGACCCGGTCTGACTGACACACTCCCATCCAGGGCAATACAGACCCGGTCTGACTGACACACTCCCATCCAGAACAATACAGACCCAGTTCGACTGACACAGACTTTCTATAAGCACTGTATACTCACGCACACACTGACACACACACACACACACTGACACACACACTCACACACACACACACACACACACACACACACACACACACACACACACTCACACACGCACACACACTGACACTGACACACACACACACTGACACACACATGACACACACACACACTGACACACACGCACACACACGCACACATGCACACACGCACTCACACACACTGACACACACACACTCATGCACACACTCACTGTGGCAAAGTGGCTAGTGGAGGGGAACAGGTATAGCGGTGATGCGATGCAGGAGTGACAGGCAGACAACAGTTTCCAGTGAAAAGGTGCTTTTATTTATAATCCAGGTCTGGTGACCGTTAAATAATAAATCCCCGGCTATACACAACAATGTGTAAAGCACGGGGATAGCAATAACACAGACACAGTCCCGAACAAAACGAACACACGGTCACCAGTCCTGGGTGAGTGCAGACGTGCTTGTGGTGGGTGAAGACACTGTATTTCGTGACGGTTCCGTGCAGTGGTGATCCGGATTGTGCTGACCCTGGTCGACAGCTCCGGACAGGTGAGTTAACTGTCTGGTGGTGCAAAACGCAGACAATTACAAAACAAACACAACACGCAATTCCTCTTTACAACGAGAGCTCTTCTCTCGATCCTTCTCTCTCCAAGCGTTTAACCCAAACGAAGGAGAAGACCAGCGTTACCCTGGCCCCTATATGTAATCCCGCATGACATCTAGGTAAACGGTTGCAGCTGCCTTATTACTTGCAGCTGCCTCTCGTTTACCTTTCAAATCAATACGGTCTTACAACAGAGTCGCGCTTCCCTCCAGGCTGACCCACTTCCCTGACCCGGAAACGAACTGTCAGGCCAGCCCTTCCAGATGCTTCTCCTCCCATTCTTTAGCGCCCTCACAGGTTGGGAGGGAGATTCATCACCAGAACTCATCTTTCCGTCACACTCACACACACACGCTCACACAAACATACACACTCACACACACACGCTCACACACACATGCACACACGCACACGCACACATGCACACACGCACACGCACGCACACACACACATGCACACACAGCACACACACACACACACACACACACACACACACACACACACACACACACACACTCACTCACACACGCTCACACACACATGCACACTCACTCACACACGCTCACGCACACACACTCACAGACACACACACACACACAGACACACACTGATACACACACACACACACACACACACAGTGAATAGAGGTGCCAGTAAGATGTATGTCTATTCACTGAGAGCTATAGCTAATCATTCAGCTATTAACACATTTCCAGAGGAGTGGGCCTCATACTATTTACAAAGCATCACCCTTAAATATCTTATTGAAGCAGGAAGATGAGTGGCAATGAGAATCTAACCTCCTCTGAGAACTTGGAAATCTCAGTTTGGGGAGTGCTGGCAGCCAGCATTGAAACAGCAGTAAAGCACCCTCTTGTGTTGACAGAGTGGACTGCACCATTCCAGAAATCCGCAGAATCACAGGAAGGCAGGCACAAAGCAATAGGCAGGTAGATAGGTAGGTATGTGCCTTATTACCAAGTGGCAGTGATTCCAGCTCTACTGTTATTGAGGTATCTGCCTATCTCTCCCTCTCCCCCTCTCCCCTGCAGGCGGGGCGCAGGCAGCTGGTGAGCTGGGATCTGGAGACAAGCTGGGTGGACTTCCTGCAGTTCTACCTGCGCGTGGGGGGGGAGACGGCAGAGTGCAACCGCGCCGACAACCGCGAGGAGGGGGTGCTGCTGCAATACAGCAACAATGGGGGCATCACCTGGGGGCTGCTGGCTGAGATGTACTTCTCTGACTTCACCAAACCCAGGTACAGCAGAGTGAGAGGGGGAGTGAGAGGACTATAGAAATGAAAGGATGTGTGAGAGGAAGAGAGAGAGAGAGAGAGAGAGAGAGACTTTGACTTTTAAGATCCTTTATTTAAATATTCCAAATAAAATCCATTAAAATTCAAATAAAGGTAAAACACAACAAAAGTTAAGATTCCTACTGCCTGAGCAAAATTTAAAAAATCCTAAAATACATCGTGCTCTCCTTAAAAACAGATTTTAAACAAAATAAAAGGACCATTAAAGAATCAATATTAAAGAGTGTTTCTTTTTCTTTGTTGAAAACAGATAAAAGCCAAAATAAAACACTGTAAAACAAAAATTAAATAAAATTAGAACAAAAACTGGAGCTCCCCCTCCTCACTCACAGCACACAAGGCGTCTCCCACACACCACCTCTCCTGAAAGTCCTCCAGGTTACTGACCAGTTTAAAATACTCAAACTCTACTCTGATCTGGCTGACCACGAGCACCCTGAACTGAACCACTAAACTGGTCAGTCCAGAACCAGAGAGTTGATTTTTCCTTGTCTTTAAAATAGCCAATTTTGCCTGTCCAATTAAAAAATTAATAAGAACACACCTGTTTTTCATTTTAAAACTGTATAGAACCCCAAAAATAAAAAGCTCCTTACTAAAAACGACCCCTAAATTATTCAGGATTCCCTGCAGTAAATTAAAAAGTGGCCGCAGCCTCTCACACTCACTGTAGCATGAAAGAGAGTTTCCTCTGCTGAGCAAAAAGCGCACTGCTCACTGATGCTGGGGTCCACTCTATGGAGAAACCTGCCTGTGGACACAATGCAGTGTAGAATCTTCCACTGCAGGTCCCCCACTCTCTTGGCGAGAGGCGGCTTGTACAGCACCCTCCACACCGGCCTGTGCCCCTCCTCTACAGCCAAGTAAGCTCGCCACTTAGAGTCTACCAGACCCCTTAGCCTACTATACTCTATGGCTTTAACACACAATTTGTATATATGTTTTCCACTCATTGTGTGAAAGATAATTTCCTCCACATTCTGCAATTTAAGCAAAGTCCCTCCATTCTCTCCACCCCCCTCACCTTCCTCACCTACTGCTGGTGACACGATCATCCCTGGAAATAAGGAAAGCTGTCTCTGCTCTGTGCCTCTGGACAACTCCTCCCTCAGGACTGCCTTGAGCTGTGGGGAGAGGCAGCCCCTCAACTCACCCATCAGTCTTTCTGCAAGCCTCTCTGAGTGCCAGCCTAGCTGTGCAGTTAGCTGGGAGGCAGTTAGCCAGCAGGAGAGCTCAAGGTTTAACAGGTGGACCATCCTGGTTACACCTGCTTTTAAAAAACTGGCACAGAGCGTCATCGACTGGAGGAACTTAACTGGAAAGAGTGGATTAAAAAATAGGGGCTCCTCAAACAGGTCCTGCCCTGTCAAGGACTCCACATCCCTTTCCACCCTCACCAGCTGCCAGGCTTTTAAAATACTTTGATAAAAAAGAGGAAGTCCTGCTTTACAAAAACTGGTGTTCTCAATTAAAAACAGATGTTTTCCTAACCCCAGCCCCCCAACTCTATTGAGAAGGAAACAGGCCAGCCTCTTCCAATGAGCCTCCTCCTCAGTGTACAGGAGTCTCTGAACCGCCTGCAGTCTGAAGGCTGCCACCCTGCTGGCAATGCTGACTAGCCCCTGCCCCCCCTCATCACTAGGGAGGTAGAGGACTGCCGGCCTCAAACTGTGTCTCCCGCTCCAAAAGAACTCCAGCAACACTCTCTGGATCTCCTTCACCAGGCCCTGGGGTGGGTCCAGGCATACCAGCTTGTGCCACAAGCTAGAGGCCACCAGATTATTAATAACAAGCACCCGGCCCTTGAAGGACAGTTGAGCCAGCAGTCCCTTCCACCTCTGCAGCCGCCCCCTCACCCTGTCCAACAAACCCTCCCAGTTCTTTTTCATGTAGTTTTCTGTTCCGAGGTGCACCCCCAACACTTTAATACCTGTTCTGTTCCATTTCAGCCCCTCAGGCAGGAAAGGAGGGGTGCCCTCATCCCAGCTGCCTGACAGGAAGGTGTCACATTTTGCCCAGTTTACTCTGGCAGAAGATGCTCTCTGGAACTCATTTAGAGTCTGCTGCAGTGCTTGGACATCTGCATCCCCCCTCACAAACACAGTCACATCGTCTGCGTAGGCAGACACCTTCACTGTGGCAGAGGAGGGTGTGGAGGGCGAGGAGGGCACTGTCCATCCAGCTAACCTGTCCCTCAGCAGGTGCAGCAGGGGCTCTATAACCAGTGAATACAGCATACCAGACAGGGCACAGCCCTGCCTTATACTCCTGCACACTGGGAAGGGCTGACTCAGCCCATTGTTGATCTTTAAAATACTAAAAATGTTGGAATATAAAAGCCGGATATAAGAAATAAAACCAGGACCGAACCCGAAGGCTTCCAGTGTATGAAAGAGGTAGGTGTGGTCGACTCTGTCGAAAGCGTTCTCTTGATCCAGGGATACCATTCCTACATTAAAATCACAAATATCACTTACAGTTAAAAAATCTCTAATAAAAAATAAGTTATCAAAAATAGAGTGACCCGGTATACAATATGTTTGATCCATATGTATTACAGTTCCAATAACACTTTTTAATCTATTAGCGATTGTTTTGGATAAAATCTTTAAATCAGAACACAAAATTGACACAGGTCTCCAATTCTTAAGCTGGCAAAGGTCTCCCTTCTTGGGCAGCAGTGTAACCACTGCCCTACGGCAGCTAAGAGGCAGTTCCTTGTGGCTGAGGCTCTCTCTCAGAACCTGGAGCAAATCCTCCCCCATTATATCCCAGAAATTATTATAAAATTCTGCTGGCAGTCTGTCGATCCCTGGAGAGCTGCTCGACAGCGGCGGTCATCTCCTGGTGGGTCAGCAGTGCGTCCAGCTGAATCTGCTCCTTCTCACTGAGGTTGGGTAACCCCTGGAGCAGCCGCTCAGTGTCCTCTATGTTGCACAGTTCTTTATTATAAAGTTCCTTGTAAAAACGCACCGCCTCTCTGCTGATTTCCTCCCGGGTGTGCAGTTCTTTCCCACCAGGAGTCCTGATACAGCACAGCTGTCTACTGTCCGCTCTCTTCCTTTCCAGGTTGAAGAAGAAACTAGTGGGAGCATCCATGTCTCTCAACTCCATGAATCTGGAACGCACAATCGCCCCCTTCACTCTTTCCTTCAGCAAGCTCCCAGCGCGAGTTTCTGCTCTTTTAGGTTCTCCAAGGTCTGTTCTTTAAACTCTGAATTTAAACTTTCCTCTAGGAGGAGGATTTTGGACTCCAGTTCTCTCACGGCTGTGTTCAGTGACCTGGTTGCATTTATAGTATATTGTTGACAAAAACATTTAATTTGTATTTTGCCAATGTCCCACCACTGTCTTAAATCTTTATATTGTGCTTTTTCTTTTTTCCAAATTATCCAAAAAAGTTTGAATTGTTGCTTAAATTTTACATTGTGTAATAATTTTACATTGAAATGCCAGTAAGATGCTCTGTGGGGTTCTGATTGATTTATTACTGTAATTAATAGACAGTGGTAGTTAGAGAGACTACTGGGGATGATTCTTGCTTTGATAAATTTATTTAAATAATTTTTAGAAGTATAAAACCGGTCTAGTCTTGCTCTATATACACAGTCTGTGTGATACTGAGACCAGGTGTATTGTCTTGAACTGGGGTGCAGGCATCTCCATATGTCAACCAGGTCACTGGACTCTAACAATGCAGCCAACTCTCTGGAGGACTGAGGGTGTGGTTCATCATTATTTCTATCAATATTAAAATTAACAGTACAATTAAAATCTCCTCCTAGTACCACCACATCATTAT
>NC_054540.1:985308-987808 GCF_017654505.1 Polyodon spathula
ACCACTAACCTACGAACAAACAAACACACAAAAAGAACAATTAAGTAACTATCAAACAAACAAAATAAATAAATAAATAAATAGATAGATATATAGATAAATAAAGTTTTAAATTTCCCGGTCCTACCGCACTGGCGTTCCACCTCTCTGCAAGCCCTTCCCACAATCCTCCACGAGAGAGGGAGAGTGAGAGTGAGAGTGAGGAGAGTGAGAGGACTAGTGAATGGAATAGAGAGAGGAGGAGTGTGAGAGAGAGAGAGGGAGAGTGAGAGGGAGAGTGAGGAGAGTGAGAGGACTATAGAAATGAGAGGAGGTGTGAGAGAGAGAGAGGGACAGTGAGAGTGAGGAGAGTGAGAGGACTATAGAAATGAGAGGAGGTGTGATGAGAGAGAGAGAGAGAGAGAGAGAGAGGAGGAGAGTGATGAGAGTGAGAGGACTATAGAAATGAGAGGAGGTGTGTGAGAGAGAGAGAGAGAGAGAGAGAGAGAGAGAGAGAGAGAGAGAGAGAGAGAGAGAGAGAGTGAGGAGAGTGAGAGGAGAGAGAGAGAGAGAGGAGGAGTGAGAGAGAGAGAGGAGAGTGTAGAGATGTTGAGAGAGAGAGAGGGAGAGGGAGAGTGAGAGTGAGGAGAGTGAGAGGACTATAGAAATGAGAGAGAGGTGTGAGAGAGAGAGAGAGAGAGAGTGAGAGTGAGAGTGATGAGTGTGAGAGGACTATAGAGATAGCTATACAAGAGTTCCCGGTGCTGCTAGCGCTCGATAGATCTCGCTGCAGTCTGACCTGGCGCTACCTGAGACACTCTAAGAAATGAGACTTTTCTCACCTGCACACCATGATCTAGAGGCCTCCTGGACTATAAGGAGGACAAGATAGTGTGACACTTTCGCTCGTCATAGTATATATATATATATATATATATATATATATATATATATATATATATATATATATGAATATATAGTTCTGTCGTGAGTGAGTGTAGTGTGATGGAGTCACAGTCGTTCTTGTGCAGAGTCTCGCAGTGATAGACCCTGTCTTGTCTCCAGGTTTGTGTACTACGAGCTCCCTGAAGCTGCGAAGACCTCCTGCACGCGCTTCCGTTGGTGGCAGCCGATGCATTCTGGGGAAGGGTACGACCAGTGGGCCATCGATGACATCATCATCCTCTCTGAGAGGGAGAAGCAGATCATCCCAGTCGCTAATCCGACCCTGCCCCAGGTAACTGAGCTACCCCGACCCTGCCCCAGGTAACTGAGCTACCCCGACCCTGCCCCAGGTAACTGAGCTACCCCGACCCTGCCCCAGGTAATTGAGCTACCCCGACACTGCCCCAGGTAACTGAGCTAACCAACACAACTCCAGTAAAATAGAACTAGTCTACTTCACCAGCCAACCCAACCTAGCAAACTAGAACTGGTCTATCTAGAAAGAGTGCAAAGAAGAGCGACCAGAATTATTCCGGGCTTAAAAGGCATGTCATATGCAGACAGGCTAAAAGAATTGAATCTGTTCAGTCTTGAACAAAGAAGACTACGTGGCGACCTAATTCAAGCATTCAAAATTCTAAAAGGTATTGACAGTGTCGACCCAAGGGACTTTTTCAGCCTGAAAAAAGAAACAAGGACCAGGGGTCACAAATGGAGTTTAGAAAAAGGGGCATTCAGAACAGAAAATAGGAGACACTTTTTTACACAGAGAATTGTGAGGGTCTGGAATCAACTCCCCAGTAATGTTGTTGAAGCTGACACCCTGGGATCCTTCAAGAAGCTGCTTGATGAGATTTTGGGATCAATAAGCTACTAACAACCAAACGAGCAAGATGGGCCGAATGGCCTCCTCTCGTTTGTAAACTTTCTTATGTTCTTATGTTCTTATATTTAACTAACCAACTAAACCCCAGCAAACTAGAACTGGTCTTAACTAACCACCACTGCCCCAGGTAACTCACCCTCTAACTGACCCACTCTGGGTAACCAGTCTCCTTGTGACAGTGCCTTAAGTTTGATTAGAATGTACCACCACAAAAAGAGAGCTGGTTCTGACAGAGAGAGCTGTTCAGTGTGCCTCCATGCAGATCGGTGTGTTCAGCTCTCCTGAGGCACAGCTGTGATTTGCATGGTACTGAGTGTAGCGCCTTGTGCTTACACCCCCAGAACTTCTACGAGAGGCCAGCCTTCGACTACCCGCTGAACCAGCTGAGTGTGTGGCTGATGCTGGCCAATGAGGGCATGGAGAAGAACGAGACCTTCTGCACGGCCAGCCCGTCCGCCATGACCTTCGGGAAGTCAGAGGGAGACCGCTTTGCTGTGACCAGGGACCTGACCGTCAAGCCAGGCTACACCCTGCAGTTCAAGGTAACATCGCAAGCCAGGCTACACCCTGCAGTTCAAGGTAACATCGCAAGCCAGGCTACACCCTGCAGTTCAAGGTAACATCGCAAGCCAGGCTACACTCTGCAGTTCAAGGTAACATCGCAAGCCAGGCTACACCCTGCAGTTCAAG
>NC_054540.1:992808-1000308 GCF_017654505.1 Polyodon spathula
ATAGTGAGAGGAGGCTCCATGCATGAGCTACACAGGTACCTCCCATTGCAGTGATAGTGAGAGGAGGCGCCATGCATGATCTACACAGGTACCTCCCACTGCAGTGATAGTGAGAGGAGGCGCCATGCATGATCTACACAGATACCTCCCATTGCAGTGATAGTGAGAGGAGGCTCCATGCATGATCTACACAGGTACCTCCCATTGCAGTGATAGTGAGAGGAGGGTCCATGCATGATCTACACAGATACCTCCCATTGCAGTGATAGTGAGAGGAGGCTCCATGCATGATCTACACAGGTACCTCCCATTGCAGTGATAGTGAGAGGAGGGTCCATGCATGATCTACACAGATACCTCCCATTGCAGTGATAGTGAGAGGAGGCTCCATACATGATCTAAACAGGTACCTCCCATTGCAGTGATACTGAGAGGAGGCTCCATGCATGGTCAAGATACTGCAGACTAGTCAAGACTGACTGACCCCCCCCCCCCCCCCCCCCCCCTCTCTCTCTCTCTCTCTCTCTCTCTCTCTCTCTCTCTCTCTCTCTCTCTCTCTCTCTCTCTCTCTCTCTCTCCCCATGCAGTGGAGCAGGGCACTTGTGTGGCGAGAGTGCCCAACCCCAGTGAGATGAACGACCGATTTGAAGGGAAGCTTAGCCCGCTCTGGCACCAATTAGCAGGGGGGCAGGTGGGCTCTGGCTGCGGGATCCTCAGTGATGGCAAGGCGCTGTACTTCAACAGCTCCGGGCGAAGAGAGGCCAGGACTGTTCCCCTGGACACCACCAACACCCGGTCAGTCCGATCTCCGACGTGCCAGACACTGACAGAAAGACTCCCGCTGCAGAGCACTGATACGTTCCAGGTTTTACTGTAAGCTGGCACAGATAACACGTATGGTTGTGCCTCGTTAAGCTCATAGTGCAACCTGGAATGTGTAAAATTGCTCTGGAATGGGTCTCTTTTTCCATCACTGTTGTAGTACCAGTACTACTGTACTTGAGTTTGACCAATCAGCATGTGATTTACAAAACCCCAGTGATCTTGTATCCAATTGGGGGACCTTCCATTCTTCCTTTCTTCCTTCCATGCCCCAGGTGTTTCTCCCAAGGGGAAAGAGGAGACATGGGAAAAATTTACTTTTCTACCCCATGTGCTTATTGTCACCAGGCTGGTCCAGTTCTACATCAGAATCGGCAGCAGTAACCTGGGGGCGCCCTGCAACAAACCAAGAGTGAGGAACGAAGGTAATCTCCTCAGCAAAGCCCTCCCTCGCGCTGTGTTATAAAAGCGACCGATCTGCTACACTTGGGTGGTTTTTGATGCTCATCATGCTTAACCATTTTTAATCAGAGCTCCAGTGATTAACCATGGAGAATGTTTGATTTGTAAAGTGTGTGTCACAGTAGAGTATTGAATTTATGAGTTCCTGTACTGTACACACAAGTTTAAACATTGACTGAAGAGTGTCTCTCCCTCTCTCAGGGGTCATGGTTCAGTACTCTGGTAATAACGGCGTGTCCTGGCACCTGCTCAGAGAGCTCGACTTCATCTCCTTCCTCGAGCCGCAGATCATCACCATCGAACTGACCCCCGAGGCCAAGACCCCCCACACAGCCTTCCGCTGGTGGCAACCCCTTCACGGTATGTGAGCCCTTCCTGCCCCTCCACACTGGGGCATGGCTCTCTGCGAGCACTCAGCTCCTCTTTCTCTGCCTCTGCCTGTGCTGACTCTCTTCTGGGTCCAGAGCCGCACTCCACCGAGCAGAGTCGAAGTTGGCTCTGTCTCTGTCTTTCAGTCTCTGTGCTGGTGGCTTTGCTCTTTCTTTAAGGAAGCAATGTGTCTCTCTCTCTCCTCTCCCCTCCATCTCTTCTCTCTCTCCTCTTTCTTTCTCTCCCCTCCCCTCTCTCCCATCTCTGCCTCTCCCTCTTTGCTGATGGCTCTCCTCCTCCTGCTCCTGCAGGAAAGCACTCTGCTCAGTGGAGTCTCGATGACGTCTTGATCGGGATGAATGACAGCTCACGGATGGGTTTCCAGGATAAGTTTGACGGCTCGTCGGACCTGCGGATGAACTGGTACCGAGTCCAGGGGGGGCAGGTGGAGGTGGACTGCCTGTCGCTGGACACAGCGCTGCACTTCAACAGTGACAGCGGTGAGTGTAGACATGAACCAGCACAGCCACTGAGGGATCCGAAACACTGCCAAGGTGCTAGCGTTACAGAGCTCTGCATGGTCAGACTTCAACAGGAAATCATAACTGATACTGAAACATTTGTATATATGTTGCTTATACTCTGAACAAGTATATTACAATGAGATGCATGCAGACTGCAGCTGTGGAAATCTGAATTAGTTTTTGTTTCAACTGTTTATTACATATTTGTTTGATGACATATAATTTGGGTATCACAAAACATAAAACAAAGACTAGACTACAACGTTTTTGTATGGGTAACAGAACAGGATTAGATCAGTACTGAATCCACACAAGAGATTGCTGGTTTGAACGATGCTGCTGGGTAAACGGGGTATAGTCTGACTACGCCACTCTCTGCACAAGGAGGTGTTGCACTGCTAGACATCGTACCAAGATTGAGTTATAGATAATCACACTTCAGTGTGACACAGCCATCCCAACGGATCTCACTTGTGGATAATCACACTTCAGTGTGACATCATCATCCCAAACGGATCTCACTTGTGGATAATCACACTTCAGTGTGACATCACCATCCCAAACAGATCTCACGTGTATTCATTCCAAGCCTGCTATGAATCGTTGAATTTGTCTTCATGAAGACTCTGGTGGGAGTGTAGTGTGTTTGTATTGAAGCCTCTGTTCTGTAGTGTGTTTGTATTGAAGCCTCTGTTCTGTAGTGTGTTTGTATTGAAGCCTCTGTTCTTCTTCCCCCAGGGAAGCCCCGCTACGCAGAGAGCTGGGATTTCCATGTGAGCAGCTCCTCCTTCCTCCAGTTTGAGATGAGCATGGGCTGCAGCAAGCCCTTCCCCGATGCGCACGCCGTGCAGCTGCAGTACTCCCTCAACACCGGCCGGGACTGGCATCTGCTCACCCCTGAGTGTGTGCCCCCTGCAATCGGCTGTGACACCTACACCCAGAGCTCCGTCTACACCTCCCAGCGATTCCAGAACTGGAGGAGAGTCACTGTTTACCTGCCCAGCGCCACCAAGTACTGACCCTCACTCTGTCTATCTGCCTGTCTGTCTGTCTATCTAGCCCAGCCCACCCTTGCTCTATCTGTCTGTTTATCTACCTGTCTGTCTGTCATTAGAATCAGCGCTAACACTGCATGCCTTCCAGCTCCACCAAGCCCTGACATCCTCAGTCTGGACTTTGCATTCCCATACTGTCTGTTTAAATCTGTCCTTCTCTCCTGTCTGTCTGACGGCCAGTCTGTCTGTCTGTCTGTTTGTTTGTCAGTCCATTCTAACAGTCTTATACTGTTCTCAAGGAGCAAAAAAAAAAAAAAAAATATATATATATATATATATACATATATACACACACACACACACACACACACACACATACACAATTAAATGAACAGACACTTTCTTTTACCTGAATTGTTTGGGTCCAGAAATGCCTGCTGGTACGCTGCCTGCTGCATGGCATTGTGAATCTGTACTGGATATCCCATGCCATTGTGAATCTGTACTGGATATCCCATGCCATTGTGAATCTGTACTGGAGGTCTCATGCCATTGTGAATCTGTACTGGATATCCCATGCCATTGTGACTCTGTACTGGAGATCTCATGCCATTGTGACCCTGTACTGGAGATCTCATGGCATTGTGACTCTGTACTGGAGATCTCATGCCATTGTGACTCTGTACTGGAGATCTCATGCCACTGTGACTCTGTGCTGGAGATCTCATGCCATTGTGACTCTGTACTGGAGATCTCATGCCATTGTGACTCTGTACTGGAGATCTCATGCCATTGTGACTCTGTACTGGAGATCTCATGCCATTGTGACTCTGTACTGGAGATCTCATGCCATTGTGAATCTGTACTGGAGATCTCATGCCATTGTAAATCTGTACTGGAGATCTCATGCCATTGTGAATCTGTACTGTAGAGCTCATCGGGCTCAGTCTCAGAATTTTCTTGCTCCCCCAGTTCCCCCAGGACGCGGTTCCGCTGGATCCAGTCAGAGTACACCCCTGGCCTGGACTCCTGGTCCATTGATAATGCACTGCTGGCATCGGGCTGCCCCTGGATGTGCTCAGGACACGGGATTTGTGATTCGGGACGCTGTGTGTAAGTGTTTTTTTTCCTGTTTTAAATATTTTGTAATAAATGTTCAGTAGCTATAGTTCTACTGGGTTTCATACTGTAGTGTTGTCACCTAACAGAACCTCATTATTTCTGTCTCAATTCATGTTTAAGGAGGAAATCAAAGTCTACATTATGTCTCCATATTGTTTTGGGTATGCTATTTCTCCCCTGAGAGTTTAACTCGAGGTGCATCCCCTGGCTCTATACGCTAATGTACAGTGACTGTAAACGGAAGAGAATACAGAGCTCGGATTTACCTGTGAATTGGGCATGATTTCTAATAACAGATGAAGTAAATGTTTTATCTGCTTCCCTCTGGTCCCCCCTCCCTCTGTCTCTGTGTCTCTCGGGTGCAGGTGTGATCGTGGTTTCGGCGGTCCCTACTGCGTCCCCATCACCCCTCTGCCCTCCATTCTGAAGGACAATTTCGATGGGAACCTGCACCCTGACCTGTGGCCTGAAGTGTACGGGGAGGAGCGTGGGATGGTCAACGGGGAGACCCTCAAATCCGGGACCGCGCTCATCTTCAAAGGGGTCAGTCAGCCCCCCCCCCCCCCCCACCAGTCAGCTGCGCCACTCTCACACATGGCGACTGGGCTTCAGGCCTTTACCACAGATAATGTTTCACCATAAAAACAACAGGAATATCCCACATGAAGTGCAAAACAGTGTGTTAACCAGTTAGGGATGCTACAGATTTGTAATAAAGCCAAGTTGTTTTTCTTTACATGAGTAAAAAGTTAAGGATTGATTTAACATTTCTTTCCTTTTCTACCCCTCTCCCCCGCTGTCCTGCCTGGCCTGGCCTGCTCGTCTGTCCTGTCCTTCTCTGTCCTCGTCTCCCAGGAGGGAGTCCGCATGCTGGTGTCCCAGGACCTGGATTGCACCCACACCATGTACATCCAGTTCACTTTCAAATTCATTTCCAAAGGTACGCCCTCCCTGTCCCTTCACCACGACACGGAGAGTACACTTCTCACACGAGACAGTGTGTAGGTATAGAGATACACACACACTGCAGGTTAGCTTCTCACACGAGACAGTGTGTAGGTATAGAGATACACACACACTGCAGGTTAGCTTCTCACACGAGACAGTGTATAGGTATAGAGATACACACACACTGCAGGTTAGCTTCTCACACGAGACAGTGTGTAGGTATAGAGATATATATGGGGTTACAGAGAATTTAAAACAGCAAACAGCTCTATAATCAGGATCCAACAGGATACTCACCAATCACTATACTTAATGAAGTAATGAAGAAGAAAAGTAATCGATAAACTGAAAACTCACTATTTTAATAATTAGCTACAAACCGAAACGTAGTAGCGAATTATTAAAATAGTGAGTTTTTAGTGTATATATATATATATATATACACTATACACTATATATTGGATTTGCAAATGTTTTGACGACCTGGAGGTGCCCAAAAGGTAATTAATGAATGTCACATGGAAAAAGGCTTGCAAGATCAACGATGGCTGTATTTAGATCTAGCACAGTCTGGAGCTTTCAAATGGACACTGTAATGTGTTGGCAGACAGATCTTATCACTATGCTTGGTATGAGGAGCAGTGTCTCGTTACAGGGGAGCTGAACCAAAGGTTTAGTTTGAGCATGGTAAAGCACAGGCAAGTCTGTTATATCACAGTGAATTCACATCATCGGAATAATAATAACAAGCAGGGTAAACTGTTACACAGGTAAAGTGCATCTCAGATGTTCAACCACACTGTTAAACACTCACTGTGAAGATCTCTGTCAGTACCACACAGACTTCTCAAATGTCCTCTTGGCGTGTGTGCTTTATTGTCTGAAAGCTGCAGTTCCTGTATTTCCCTGCAGAGGTGCCAGAGCGCTCACACTCTATCCTGCTGCAGTCCTCTGTGAATGGAGGGATCTCCTGGCAGCTGCTCGACGAGTTCTACTTCCCCGTCACCACCGACGTTCTGTTCTTACACGTGACCATCCCCCACGCTGCGCAGACCAACGCAACACGGTTCCGCCTCTGGCAGCCCTACAACAGCGGTGAGCACAGCACAGCACAGCACACTACAGCACAGCACAGCACAGCACAGCACAGCACAGCACAGCACAGCACAGCACAGCACAGCACAGCACAGCACAGCACAACACAGCACAGCACAGCACAGCACAGCACAGCACAGCACAGCACAGCACAGCACAGCACAGCACAGCTACAGCACAGCACAGCACAGCACAGCACAGCACAGCACAGCACAGCACAGCACAACACAACACAGCACAGCACAGCACAGCACAACACAGCACAGCACAGCACAGCACAGCACAAAACAACACAATATAGCATTGCAGAGCACACAACAGAACATAGCATTGCACAGCACAGCAAAAAAACAACACAACATAGCATTGCACAGCACAACACAGCACAGCATTGCACAAAACAACACAACAGAGCATTGCAGAGCAGAGCACAGCACAAAACAACACAACACAGTAGAGCACTGACCAACACAGCACAGCACCAAACAACAGAATACAGCATAGCACAGATACACTGTACCCCCCCCCCCCCCCCCCCCCCCACACACACACACCCACGGTACTATGTGACATGGGGGTGTGTGTGGTGTGGGGTCGTGACTATGTCACTGTGATACACTGTACCCCTCACACACACACCCCAGCACTGATACACTGTACCCTCACACACACACCCCAGCACTGATACACTGTACCCCTCACACACACCCCAGCACTGATACACTGTACCCCCCACACACACACCCCAGCACTGATACACTGTGATACACCTCTCACACACACACCCCAGCACTGATACACTGGCACTGATACACTGTACCCCTCACACACACCCCAGCACTGATACACTGTACCCCTCACACACACCCCAGCACTGATACACTGTACCCCTCACACACACCCCAGCACTGATACACTGTACCCCTCACACACACCCCAGCACTGATGATACACTGGCTCTCACTCACACACCCCAGCGCTGATGATACACTGGCTCTCACTCACACACCCCAGCACTGATGATACACTGGCTCTCACTCACACACCCCCGCACTGATGATACACTGTATCCCTCACACACACCCCAGCACTGATACACCGTACCCCTCACACACACCCCAGCACTGATACACTGTACCCCTCACACACACCCCAGCACTGAT